>NC_057800.1:612595704-612861224 GCF_018294505.1 Triticum aestivum
AAAACAGATCCTCTTCCCCCGCGCCGGGCCGGACGTGTCCGCCCGCGCCGGACGTTGTCCGCCCCGCCGCCGCACCCACTCGCGCGCCGCCACGTGGGCCGCGCCCACATCGCCGCCGCCGGGCCCGCCAGGCCCACGGGGAGCCCCCGCGAGCCCGCGCCCCCGCGCCTCCTCCTTCCCCGAGCGCCGCCGCCTTCCGCGCCTCCGGCGACCGGCGCCGCCGCGGGACGCCGTCGCCACCACCGCACCGGCCGCCGCCGCGCCGGGCCCCGCCGCCCGCCACCGGCCGGCGCCGCCCCGGACGCCGCCGCCCGCGGTCGCCGCCTCCTCCTCCGGCGCCGCCCGGCCTCCTCTCCCTCACCCCGGCCTCCTCTTCCCCCACTCCGGCCGGCACCGACGAGCTCCGGCGCTGGTCATCCTCGGGAAACGCGCCGGTGAACAGTACCCGCGAGATCCCGATCTGGATCTGAGTTTTCGGTTGACTTCTCTCCCCCGAAACCCTAATTTTAGTGCTACCTTTGACTGCTTGTATCTCCGCAACCGTAGCTCCATTTTGGGCGTATGATATATCAAAATCTTCGTCTCGACATGTACATTATTTCATTTCATTGCATCATTTGCATTTGAGGTCATCTTGATACCCAAAATGCTGTTAGAAGGAGGCTTCGTGAGTTAAATTGCAGATCCGTTAGTTCATCATGCACTTTTGTCATTTTTGTCATGTTTAATTCGTGCATGATATGCCTGTGCCCCTTTGGGATGAATTGTGAAGCATTTTGTCTTCTTTCCAGAGGTGCCACCCATGCATTTTTAGGATGTGTGTGTTGTCTTGTGCAAGCTTGCGAAGAGAGGTACCTGAGATTGCAGATTTCAGGGACTTAGTGATTTTCACTAAGTCTGGGATATTTTAGTTCATGATGCTATATGTCCAGCTTGTTTCCTAGTGATCCGTGCCTCTTTTGAGGATGATCAGTAAGGGAGTTTTGATATTTATGTTATACTCTATCCATCCATGTCTTTGTTTGCATATGTGGAGTGCTCTAGGTTGACTCAATCGAGCTCAACTTTTGCTTCGTTGTTAATCTAGGCAGATCATCAACTTGTTTGCGATTTTGCCGATGCTACCGTTAGTGTTCCATGCATGCTATGCCTTTGTTCTTGCCATGTGTAGCTAGCACTTTGTGCCTTCTTGCTGGTTATATGCTTTCCTTGCCATGACTTGCACCGTAGTGAGTGCATCGAGCTCGTTTACATGCCTTCGTGAGTTATATTTCAGTGTGTCTCAGTTTTCACTAAGTCTGAAAACTGATTGTGTTCGAGCTATGTTCGTGAGCTCGGTAGAGTATTTTGTGAACCCTTTTGGCCCCAGGTCACTTTGGGTGTTTTATTAAGCTTGTTGAGTAGCTCCATGCCATGTTCTTACTTGTCATGATCAGGTTTTCTATCATGTTGTTTTGCTGCTCCGAAGAGAGCATCGTGATCTGAAATTTCAGACTAGTGTTAATTTCACTAAGTCTGAAATCTGTTTTGCATTTGCGTTTTAGCCACGCTTGTTTGAACCTCTTAATGGATGAATTTTCCTATGGCTCAGTGCTAGTGTTTTGTCAACCATCTTGTGTACATCACTGCCATGTATTTTGTTTTCATGTTTGGTGGCTGTAGCATGTTCATTTCATTGCATTTAGATGCCTACTTGCTGCAAATCGCAGACCGGTGTCGTATCTTAAAACGCTTGCCATTTCTAAACCGTAGCTCCGATTCCTATGATCTTTATATCGTTTTCAAGCGATTTCATCCCCTCTATCCAGTGGCACACTTGGTTTTCCAAGTTGATGCCAGGTTCATGCATTTCCTGTCATATCTTGCATTTTGCATCCCGCATCGCATCCCGCATAGCATATCGTCATTTCATCATATTGCTTGGTCTTGCCCGTGGTTGATTGTATCCTTGTTGCTTGTTTGTCTTTGGGTAGAGCCGGGAGACGAGTTCGCTACCGAGGAGCCCGTTGAGTTTGCTTGTGAGGATCCAGTCAACTCTGACAACTGTGCAGGCAAGATGATCATACCCTCGAAATCACTACTATCTTTGTTATGCTAGTTTGCTCGCTCTTTTGCTTGTCACTGCTTCGATGCCTACCATTTGCTTGTCAGCCTCCCAATTGCATGATTGAACCTCTAACCCACCATTGTCCTATCAAACCGTTGATTGGCTATGTTACCGCTTTGCTCAGCCCTTCTTATAGCGTTGTTAGCTGCAGGTGAAGATTGGAGCCGTTCCTTGTTGAAACATTTATTTACTTGTTGGGATATCATTATATTGCTATGTTATCTTAATGCATCTATATACTTGGTAAAGGGTGGAAGGCTCGGCCTCTCGCCTAGTGTTTTGTTCCACTCTTGCCGCCCTAGTTTCCGTCATATCGGTGTTATGTTCCCGGATTGTGCGTCCCTTACGCGGTTGGGCTATAATGGGAACCCCTTGATAGTTCGCCTTGATTAAAGCTTTTCCAGCAATGCCCAACATTGGTTTTACCATTTGCCACCTAGCCTCTTTTTCCCTTGGGTTTCCGGAGCCCGAGGGTCGTCTTATTTTAACCCCCCCCCCCCGGGCCAGTGCTCCTCTGAGTGTTGGTCCGAACCAGGCAGCCTGCGGGGCCACCTCGGGGAAACTTGAGGTTTGGTTTTACTCGTAGCTTGACCTATCCGAGCGTGCCCTGAGAAAGAGATATGTGCAGCTCCTATCGGGATTTGTCGGCACATTCGGGCGGTGTTGCTGGACTTGTTTTAACCTGTCGAATCATCTTGTTGTACCGAGATACCGAGTCTGATCGGTGTGTCTTGGGTGGAGGTCTATTCCTTCGTTGACCGTGAGAGCTTGTTATGGGCTAAGTTGGGACCCCCCTGCAGGGATTGATCTTTCGAAAGCCGTGCCCGCGGTTATGGGCGGATGGGAATTTGTTAACGTCCGGTTGTAGATGACTTGAACTAAACTTAATTAAAATGAATCAACCGTGTGTGTTACCGTGATGGCCCCTTCTCGGCGGAGTCCGGGAAGTGGACACGGTGTTGGAGTTATGCTTGTGCAGGATGTTCCTTTAGCTTCTCGCTCGTGCTTCGCCTTCTCTTCTCGCTCTCTTTTGCGTATAAGTTAGCCACCACATATGCTAGTCGCTTGCTGCAGCTCCACATATATTTGCCTTATCCATTCCCATGAGCTTAAATAGTTTTGATCGTGTGGGTGTGAGATTGCTGAGTCCCTGTGGCTCACAGATACTACAACTCCAGATGCAGGTCCAGGTGATTTCGCTCCAGGTGACGAGTACGAGCTCAAGTGGGAGTTCGACGAGGACTCTCAGCGTTACTATGTGTCTTTTCCGGATGATCAGTAGTGGTGCCTAGTTGGGGTTATCGATTCAGGACCTTGTCGCATGTTGGGGGTCTTTTCTATTTTGGCGCCGTAGTCGGGCCATGAGTGATTTGTATGATGGATGTTATTTATGTACTCTGATGTGACGTGGCGAGTGTAAGCCAACTATGTTATCTCCCCCTTTTATTATATATTACATGGGATGTTGTAATGATTGCCTGACTTGCGACATTGCTTTCAATGCGGTTATGCCTCTAAGTCGTGCCTCGACACGTGGGAGCTATAGCCGCATCGAGGGCGTTACAAGTTGGTAATCAGAGCCTTCCCCAACCTTAGGAGCCCCATTGCTTGATCGTTTTTAGCAGCCGAGTTGTGTCTAGAAAAATGTTTTGAGTCCTTAGGAATTATATATCAGAGAGCTTAGGAATTCTTTTTACTTCCCAGTCTCCTCATCGCTCTGGTAAGGCATCCTGGCGTAGAGTTTTGACTCTTCTCTTCTCAAATTTCACTAAAAAAATTTTTTTAGGATCACGCGAGTATCTTGGTTTTGTTCCGATGGTTTTGTGACGAGAACATTGTTCTTGGTGCCTCCTGTCTTTAGGGGTTGTGGCAGTGTCCCGGGGAGTTGAGCTCCGAGGTGTTGTCGTCACAATTTTATCGTTGCAATTCTGGTATACTTGAGATATGTTCGCCGACATCGAAAATCTCTTTTATGCAGTTCGTTGGTGAGATAACCTCGACGCCACCCAGTACTGGGGCGGGAGTTCGGGAGTATCGCCATAACTTGTATAACGGATGCTTTTCGAAGGTTGAGGTAGATGGTTTCTGAAGTTTTCCTGGTTATGTGTTGAAGGATGGATACAGCTGGATGTAGGATTTGCTAGTTTGAGTGAGATATTGTGCTTCCCCTGTATCCCCAACACCTGATTGCATAACCGGAAAGGTTCGGGAATTTCATAGGTGGGAATTCTAGTAGCTCTAGTTCTTCTTCCACGGATATTTGTTTGAGATTGGGATTTCTTACCGATTATTCGTTCTTGATCCGTACCTTGTTGCATTATTTCTCTTCCTTAATTCTTCGTGGCTTCTCAATTTATGGATATGTGACCATTTGAAGAGGAATGCATTCGTTCATTTTGTTCGGATGTGAAGACTATATGTTGCAATTTTCATTCCGTTGGATTCAGCTTCTATATTGTTATCTATCTATGTGCTAATGGTGGTCAACCTCTTCAGGATGGCTCCTCCAACGCGCACGACTCCGAATCCTAATCCGCCTCCACCTCCGCCTCCTCCGGAAGCATGGCAAGCTGTGATGGCCGCTACTAATGCAAATACACAGTTGATCATGCAAATCCTTCAAGAGCGCAATCAAGGCAGTCAAGGGAATCAAGGCCATAATCAGCACCACTTTGCTACTCTGAAGGGAAGAGTCCCAAAAGGGGAAGGCACCTCCTAGGTGCCTTGGGGAGGAAGGATTCCTCCCTTGGCCGCACCCCCCCTAGGAGATTGGATCTCCTAGGGCCGGCGCCCCCCCCCCCTTGGACTCCCTATATATAGTGGGAAAAGGAGGGCCTCTCACAACACGCCTTTGGTGCCTCCCTCTCCCTCTCCAACACATCCTCCTCCTCCATAGTGCTTAGCGAAGCCTTGCCGGAGTACTGCAGCTCCATCTCCACCACGCCGTCATGCTGCTGCTGGAGCCATCTCCCTCAACCTCTCCTTCCCCCTTGCTGGATCAAGAAGAAGGAGATGTTACGCTGACCGTACGTGTGTTGAACGCGGAGGTGCCGTCCGTTCGGAGCTAGGATCTCCGGTGATTTGGATCACGTCGAGTACGACTTCCTCATCCCCGTTCTTTGAACGCTTCCGCGCGTGATCTACAAAGGTATGTAGATGCAATCCAATCACTCGTTGCTAGATGAACTCATAGGTGGATCTTGGTGAAACCGTAGGAAATTTTTTTGTTTTCTGCAACGTTCCCCAACAGTGGCATCATGAGCTAGGTCTATGCGTAGTTCTCTTGCACGAGTAGAACACAATTTGTTGTGGGCGTTGATGTTGTCAACTTTCTTGCCGCTACTAGTCTTATCTTGCTTCAACGGTATTGTGGGATGAAGCGGCCCGGACCAACCTTACACGCACGCTTACGTGAGACCGGTTCCACCGACTAACATGCACAAGTTGCATAAGGTGGCTGGCGGGTGTCTGTCTCTCCCACTTTAGTTGGAGCGGATTCGATGAAAAGGGTCCTTATGAATGGTAAATAGAAGTTGACAAATCACGTTGTGGCTTTCATGTAGGTAAGAAAACGTTCTTGCTAGAACCCTATTTCAGCCACGTAAAACTTGCAACAACAATTAGAGGACGTCTAACTTGTTTTTGCAGCAAGTGCTTTGTGATATGATATGGCCAAAGTTGTGATGAATGATGAATGATATTTATGTGATGTATGAGATGTTCACGCTATTGTAATAGGAATCACGACTTGCATGTCGATGAGTATGACAACCGGCAGGAGCCATAGGAGTTGTCTTTATTTTTTGTATGACCTGCGTGTCATTGAGAAACGCCATGTAAATTACTTTACTTTATTGCTAAACGTGTTAGCCGTAGTAGTAGAAGTAATAGTTGGCGAGCAACTTCATGGAGACACGATGATGGAGATCATGGTGTCATGCCGGTGACAAGATGATCATGGAGCTCCAAGATGGAGATCAAAGGAGCTATGTGATATTGGCCATATCGTGTCACTATTATTATTTGATTGCATGTGATGTTTATCATGTTTTTGCATCTTGTTTACTTAGAACGACGGTAGTAAATAAGATGGTCCCTCATAATAATTTCAAGAAAGTGTTCCCCCTAACTGTGCACCGTTGCGACAGTTCGTTGTTTCGGAGCACCACGTGATGATCGGGTGTTAGATTCCAACGTTCACATACAACGGGTGTAAGACAGATTTACACATGCAAACACTTAGGTTGACTTGACGAGCCTAGCATGTACAAACATGGCCTCGGAACACAAAAGACCGAAAGGTCGAGCATGAGTCGTATAGAAGATACGATCAACATGAAGATGTTCACCGATGTTGACTGGTCCGTCTCACGTGATGATCGGACACGGCCTAGTTAACTCGGATCATGTTATACTTAGATTACTGGAGGGATGTCTATCTAAGTGGGAGTTCATTGAATAATTTGATTAGATGAACTTAATTATCATGAACTTAGTCTAAAATCTTTACAATATGTCCTGTAGATCAAATGGCCAACGTTGTCCTCAACTTCAACGCGTTCCTAGAGAAAACCAAGCTGAAAGACGATGGCAGCAACTATACGGACTGGGTCCGGAACCTGAGGATCATCCTCATAGCTGCCAAGAAAGATTATGTCCTACAAGCACCGCTAGGTGACGCACCTGTTCTCCCTGCAGAACAAGATGTTATTAACGCTTGGCAGGCACGTACCGATGACTACTCCCTCGTTCAGTGCTGCATGCTTTACAGCTTAGAGCCGGGGCTCCAAAAGCGTTTTGAGAGACACGGAGCATATGAGATGTTCGAAGAGCTGAAAATGGTTTTCCAAGCTCATGCCCGGGTCGAGAGATGTCAAGTCTCCGACAAGTTCTTCAGCTGTAAGATGGAGGAAAACAGTTCTGTCAGTGAGCACATACTCACTATGTCTGGGTTGCATAACCACTTGACTCAGCTGGGAGTTAATCTCCCGGATGACGCGGTCATTGACAGAATCCTTTAGTCGCTTCCACCGAGCTACAAGAGCTTTGTGATGAACTTCAATATGCAGGGGATGGAAAAGACCATTCCTGAAGTATTTGCAATGCTGAAATCAGCAGAGGTAGAAGTCAAAAAGGAACATCAAGTGTTGATGGTGAATAAAACCACTAAGTTCAAGAAGGGCAAGGGTAAGAAAGCCTTCAAGAAGGACGGCAAGGGAGTTGCCGCGCCGGGCAAGCAAGCTGCCGGGAAGAAGCCAAAGAATGGACCCAAGCCCGAGACTGAGTGCTTTTATTGCAAGGGAAGTGGTCACTGGAAGCGGAATTGCCCCCAAATACTTAGCGGACAAAAAGGCCGGCATCACGAAAGGTATATGTGATATACATGTAATTGATGTGTACCTTACCAGTACTCGTAGTAGCTCCTGGGTATTTGATACCGATGCGGTTGCTCACATTTGTAACTCAAAACAGGAGCTGTGGAATAAGCGGAGACTGGCGAAGGACGAGGTGACGATGCGCGTCGGGAATGGTTCCAAGGTCAATGTGATCGCCGTCGGCACACTACCTCTACATTTACCTTCGGGATTAGTTTTAAACCTTAATAATTGTTATTTAGTGCCAGCTTTGAGCATGAACATTGTATCAGGATCTCGTTTAATTCGAGATGGCTACTCATTTAAATCCGAGAATAATGGTTGTTCTATTTATATGATAGATATGTTTTATGGTCATGCTCCGATGGTGAATGGTTTATTCTTAATGAATCTCGAGCGTAATGCTACACATGTTCATAGTGTGAGTACCAAAAGATGTAAGATTGATAATGATAGTCCCACATACTTGTGGCACTGCCGCCTTGGTCACATAGGTGTCAAACGCGTGAAGAAGCTCCATGCTGATGGACTTTTAGAGTCTCTTGATTACGAATCATTCGACACGTGCGAACCATGCCTCATGGGTAAAATGACCAAGACTCCATTCTCAGGAACAATGGAGCGAGCAACCAACTTATTAGAAATCATACATACTGATGTGTGCGGTCCAATGAGTGTTGAGGCTCGCGGTGGCTATCGTTATGTTCTCACCCTCACTGATGACTTGAGTAGATATGGGTATGTCTACTTAATGAAACACAAGTCTGAGACCTTTGAAAAGTTCAAGGAATTTCAGAGTGAGGTTGAAAATCAACATGACAGGAAAATCAAGTTCCTGCGATCAGATCGTGGAGGAGAATACTTGAGTCACGATTTTGGCACACACTTAAGAAAATGTGGAATAGTTTCACAACTCACGCCGCCTGGAACACCTCAGCGTAATGGTGTGTCCGAACGTCGTAATCGCACTCTATTAGATATGGTGCGATCTATGATGTCTCTTACCGATTTACCGCTATCTTTTTGGGGCTATGCTTTAGAGACTGCCGCATTCACTTTAAATAGGGCTCCGTCGAAATCCGTTGAGACGACACCGTATGAATTATGGTTTGGGAAGAAACCTAAGCTGTCGTTTCTAAAAGTTTGGGGATGCGATGCTTATGTCAAGAAACTTCAACCTGAAAAGCTCGAACCCAAGTCGGAAAAATACGTCTTCATAGGATACTCTAAAGAAACTATTGGGTATACCTTCTACCTCAGATCCGAAGGCAAGATCTTTGTTGCCAAGAATGGATCCTTTCTAGAGAAGGAGTTTCTCTCGAAAGAAGTAGGTGGGAGGAAAGTAGAACTTGATGAAGTATTACCTCTTGAACCGGAAAATGGCGCAACTCAAGAAAATGTTCCTGAGGTGCCTGCACCGACTAGAGAGGAAGTTAATGGTGATGATCAAGATACTTCTGATCAAGCTCCTACTGAAATTCGTAGGTCCACAAGGACACGTTCTGCACCAGAGTGGTACGGCACCCCTGTCTTGGAAATCATGTTGTTAGACAACGGTGAACCTTCGAACTATGAAGAAGCGATGGCGGGCCTGGATTCCGACAAATGGCTAGAAGCCATGAAATCCGAGATCGGATCCATGTATGAAAACGAAGTATGGACTTTGACTGACTTGCCCGTTGAGCGGCGAGCCATAGAAAATAAATGGATCTTTAAGAAAAAGACAGACGCGGATGGTAATGTGACCATCTATAAAGCTCGGCTTGTCGCTAAGGGTTATCGACAAGTTCAAGGGGTTGACTACGATGAGACTTTCTCACCGGTAGCGAAGCTAAAGTCCGTCCGAATCATGTTAGCAATTGCCGCATTCTATGATTATGAAATATGGCAAATGGACGTCAAAACGGCATTCCTTAATGGTTTCCTTAAGGAAGAATTGTATATGATGCAGCCGGAAGGTTTTGTCGATCCTAAGAATGCTGACAAGGTGTGCAAGCTCCAACGCTCGATTTATGGGCTGGTGCAAGCATCTCGGAGTTGGAACATTCGCTTTGATGAGATGATCAAAGCGTTTGGGTTTACGCAGACTTATGGAGAAGCCTGCGTTTACAAGAAAGTGAGTGGGAGCTCTGTAGCATTTCTCATATTATATGTAGATGACATACTTTTGATGGGAAATGATATAGAACTCTTGGACGGCATTAAGGCCTACTTGAATAAAAGTTTTTCAATGAAGGACCTTGGAGAAGCTGCTTATATATTAGGCATCAAGATCTACAGAGATAGATCAAGACGCCTCATAGGTCTTTCACAAAGCACATACCTTGATAAGATATTGAAGAAGTTCAATATGGATCAGTCTAAGAAGGGGTTCTTGCCTGTGTTGCAAGGTGTGAAATTGAGCTCAGCTGAATGTTTGACCACGGCAGAAGATATAGAAGAGATGAGTGTCATCCCCTATGCCTCAGCCATAGGTTCTATTATGTATGTCATGTTGTGTACCAGACCTGATGTAAACCTTGCCGTAAGTTTGGTAGGTAGGTACCAAAGTAATCCCGGCAAGGAACACTGGACAGCGGTCAAGAATATCCTGAAGTACCTGAAAAGGACTAAGGAAATGTTTCTTGTTTATGGAGGTGATGAAGAGCTCGTCGTAAAGGGTTACATCGATGCTAGCTTCGACACAGATCTGGATGACTCTAAGTCTCAAACCGGATACGTGTATATTTTGAATGGTGGGGCAGTAAGCTGGTGCAGTTGCAAGCAGAGCGTCGTGGCGGGATCTACATGTGAAGCGGAGTACATGGCAGCCTCGGAGGCAGCGCATGAAGTAATTTGGGTGAAGGAGTTCATCACCGACCTAGGAGTCATACCCAATGCGTCGGGGCTGATCAAGCTCTTCTGTGACAACACTGGAGCTATTGCTCTTGCCAAGGAGCCCAGGTTTCACCAGAAGACCAGGCACATCAAGCGTCGCTTCAACTCCATTCATGAAAATGTTCAAGATGGAGACATAGATATTTGTAAAGTACATACGGACCTGAATATAGCAGATCCGTTGACTAAACCTCTCCCTAGAGCAAAACATGATCAACACCAGAATTCCATGGGTGTTCGATTCATCACATGTAACTAGATTATTGACTCTAGTGCAAGTGGGAGACTGTTGGAAATATGCCCTAGAGGCAATAATAAAAGCATTATTATTATATTTCCTTGTTCATGATAATTGTCTTTATTCATGCTATAATTGTGTTATCCGGAAATCGTAATACATGTGTGAATAATAGACACCAACATGTCCCTAGTAAGCCTCTAGTTGACTAGCTCGTTGATCAACAGATAGTCATGGTTTCCTGACTATGGACATTGGATGCCATTGATAACGAGATCACATCATTAGGAGAATGATGTGATGGACAAGACCCAATCCTAAACATAGCATAAGATCGTATAGTTCGTTTTCTAGAGTTTTCCAATGTCAGGTATCTTTCCTTAGACCATGAGATCGTGTAACTCCCGGATACCGTAGGAGTGCTTTGGGTGTGCCAAACGTCACAACGTAACTGGGTGACTATAAAGGTATACTACGGGTATCTCCGAAAGTGTCTGTTGGGTTGACACGGATCAAGACTGGGATTTGTCACTCCGTATGACGGAGAGGTATCACTGGGCCCACTCGGGTAATGCATCATCATAATGAGCTCAAAGTGACCAAGTGTCTGGTCACGGGATCATGCATTGCGGTACGAGTAAAGTGACTTGCCGGTAACGAGATTGAACGAGGTATTGGGATACCGACGATCGGATCTCGGGCAAGTAACATACCGATTGACGAAGGGAATTATATGTGGGGTTGCTTGAATCCTCGACATCGTGGTTCATCCGATGAGATCATCGAGGAGCATGTGGGAGCCAACATGGGTATCCAGATCCCGCTGTTGGTTATTGGCCGGAGAGTCGTCTCGGTCATGTCTACATGTCTTTCGAACCCGTAGGGTCTACACACTTAAGGTTCGGTGACGCTAGGGTTGTAGGGATATGTATATGCAGTAACCCGAATGTTTTTCGGAGTCCCGGATGAGATCCCGGACGTCACGAGGAGTTCCGGAATGGTCCGGAGGTAAAGAATTATATATAGGAAGTGCTATTTCGGGCATCGGGACAAGTTTCGGGGTCACCGGTATTGTACCGGGACCACCGGAAGGGTCCCGGAGGGTCCACTGGGTGGGGCCACCTGCCCCGGGGCGCCACATGGGCTGTAGGGGGTGCGCCTTGGCCTATATGGGCCAAGGGCACCAGCCCCAAGAGGCCCATGCGCCTAGGGTTCAAGGAAGGGAAGAGTCCCAAAAGGGGAAGGCACCTCCTAGGTGCCTTGGGGAGGAAGGATTCCTCCCTTGGCCGCACCCCCCCCCCCTAGGAGATTGGATCTCCTAGGGCCGGCGCCCCCCCCCCTTGGACTCCCTATATATAGTGGGAAAAGGAGGGCCTCTCACAACACGCCTTTGGTGCCTCCCTCTCCCTCTCCAACACATCCTCCTCCTCCATAGTGCTTAGCGAAGCCTTGCCGGAGTACTGCAGCTCCATCTCCACCATGCCGTCGTGCTGCTGCTGGAGCCATCTCCCTCAACCTCTCCTTCCCCCTTGCTGTATCAAGAAGAAGGAGACGTTACGCTGACCGTACGTGTGTTGAACGCGGAGGTGCCGTCCGTTCGGCGCTAGGATCTCCGGTGATTTGGATCACGTCGAGTACGACTTCCTCATCCCCGCTCTTTGAACGCTTCCGCGCGTGATCTACAAAGGTATGTAGATGCAATCCAATCACTCGTTGCTAGATGAACTCATAGATGGATCTTGGTGAAACCGTAGGAAATTTTTTTGTTTTCTGCAACGTTCCCCAACAGAGTAATGGCGCTCTTATCTGTAGACCGGGGAGTTCATCATTAGAACGGATCATAGGAGCTTGGTACATTTAGATGACCAGAGATTGTCGACTCCATGGCAGCAAAATACATTCACCAAGCTAATGGGATTGCAATAGAAAAATTTTTATCGTCCGAGAACAACAAATAATGATGTCGATGCCTTATCCCGTCGTCAACATCCTGACACACAACTGACTGCTACATCTGAATGCAAAACTACTTGGCTGGATGAAGTCGTGGCCAGTTACACAAACAATACTCAAGTGCAGAACATCCTAGCAAAAATAGCTACCAAACCCAATCGCAAACAAAGATTCACTATTGTCCAAGGCCTGTTGTACTTTTGAGGTAGACTGTGGCTTGGTGGCGCGACAGAAAATATTAAGAGCCTTCCATGACAACTCAGTGGGGGGACACTCAGGGTTCCCATCTCTTTGCTTGGCCTAAGATGAAAGAGTAGATTCGACGATATGTGCAAACTTGTACTATCTGCCAACAGGCTAAGCCAGAACAGGTCAAGTACCCAGGACTGCTGGAACTATTGCCACCTACAGGAGCTTGGCAAGTAGTGACTCTGGACTTCATTGATGGTCTTCCATAGTCACACAAATACAATTGCATTCTGGTGGTTGTTGACAAGTACACTAGATATGCTCACTTTCTTCCTCTCAGTCATCCATTTACAACAGCCAAGGTTGCTAAATCATAGCTTGACAACGTCTACAAACTCCATGGTCTCCCAGTACCTATAATCTTAGAACATGACCTGGTGTTCACTAGTAAATTTTGGAAGGCGCTATTCAGGATCATCGAGATTGAGTTGAACATGAGTGTCCAATATCTGTTGCTTCATCCATGCTTACCCGAACAAATGGAGTCAATACCTCTCCCTTGCTGAATTCGGGTACAACTCGAGCTTTCACTCTGCTGTGAAAACCTGCCCTTTTGCTGCTCTGTATAGTCATGAACCATGTCATTGTGGGATTGAAGCTGCCTCTACCTGCAAAGTTCCTGCTCTCAAGGATTGGCTCGAGGAACACAAACTGATGCAACAGATTCTGAAACAACACCTCAGTCGATCCCGCAACATCATCAAAACACACGGTGACAAGAAACGGAGCTACAGAGCTTTCAAACCGAGCGATTCTGTTTTCATCAAAGCAACCCTATGTTCAAACATCAGTGGAACGCAGAGCAAATCACAATCTGGCATTCAAATATTTTGGGCGTTTTTGAGTTTCGCAAATGATCAACCCAATCGCTTACAAGGTGGGTCTGCCGAAAGGATCAAAGGTACACCCTATTTTTCATGTTTCATAACTTCGTCTTTGCTCTCTCCCCAGGCACAGCAACATCTTCAGAGTTGCGCAACCCTTTGAAGTTGTTCTCGCACCAGTGGAAATCATCACCCGTCGATGGCGCCAAACACCCATGAGGCATCGTGAGCAAGTTCTCGTCTGCTGGTCTGACCCCGCCGTCCTTGACGCAACTTCGAAAGATGCCATTGCTTTGAAGGAGTGTTTCCCAGATGTGTCGGCTTGGGGACAAGCCGCAGCTCAAGAAGGGGGATGTTAGCGTCCCAAGAACCGAGGACAAGAAAGCAGCCATGGCAGCCCAACCCAACAACTCTGCCATGGCAGCAGAAAAGAGCAACATGAGAACAAGTGGCCATCAAGCGCTACTGCCGGCTGACTCAGCATCATCAACCAATCAGGGAGAACGACGCATCAACAGCGGTCCATGTTGACTGGCTCGACCAAGCCGTAAGTACGTGGGACCCACTTGGCTAAACGCTACTTAAGGAGATAAGCGTGATGAGAGAAGTATACTGGCATGAACCAGAACCGATACGACGAATGTCCTTCGGTTTTCTTTCTTCTACATAAAGTTGTATGTGAAAGTTGAGAGAACACACCTCCTGTTTACGTATCATCGAGATCGACAGAGAACAAGCTCCTAACATTTTTCTTTATGTTTTTCTGTTTTTTATTTTCTCTCACATTCATTTTCTTTTCCAAAGTTTTATTTTTGTTTTATTTTTTTCTTTCCCTATTTATTTTTTCTTTTTCTTGTTTGAAAATTTCAAATATTGTTTGGAATTTCCAAAAATGTTATTGTTTTTTAAAATTTGTTCATAAGATTTGAAAAAATGTTCGTGTTTGAAAGATGTTCTCATTTTCAAAATTTTGTTCAAAGTTAAAAAATGTTTTCTTTCAAGAAGTTCAGGAATTTCAAAAAATATTTTCGTTTCCAATATATGTTCACAATTTGAAAAAATATTCATGTTTCAAAAAACATACAGGAATTCAAAAAATCTTCTCATTTTCAAAATTTGTTCACAGATTTCATAAAAATGTACAAGCTCAAAAAACTGTACGGGGGGTTTCAACATTTTGTTCGCAATTTCAAAAAATGTTCCCATGTTTAAAATTTTGTTCACATTTCCAAAAAACGTACCAATACATATGTTGTTCACATTTAAAAAAAATATTCATGTTTTAACTTTTTGTTCTGAATTTAAAGAATGTTCTTGTTTCCATTTTTTGTTCCAAAATTAAAAACTGTTCATGATGTCAGGAAATATTCAGGAATTTCAAAAAATGGTCGCATTTTTGTTACCTTTCTTTTTGTTTTTGTTTTCTTTTTCCTGTTTATATTATCTAGCTTTTCCTTTTTCTGCTTATTTTCCTTTATGTTTTTCTTTTTTATTTTCTTCCATATTCAATTTCTTTTTCCAACTTTTTCTTCTTTTTCCTATTTATTTTATTCAAAAATTTCAAATATTTTTGGAATTTAAATTTGTTCATAATTTTTTAAAAATATTCGTGTCTCAAATATGTTCTTGTTTTCAAAATTTTGTTCACGATTTAAAAAAAATATTCGTCTTTCAAGAAGTTCAGTAATTTCAAAAAATCTTCTCGTGTCCAATGTATGTTCATGTTTCAAATAATCTTCAGGGGTTTCAAAAAATATTTTGGTTTTAAAAATTTCTTCACATTTTTCATAAAATTGTACATGCTTAAAAAATGTACGCGGTTTCAATATTTTGTTTGCAATTTCAAAAAATGTTCCCATATTTTAAATTTTGTTCACATTTCCAAAAAAGCATACCGATACGTATTTTGCTTGCATCTTTGAAAAAACTATTCATGTTTGAACTTTTTTTAAATATGAAAAATGTTATTGTTTCCATTTTTTCTAAAATTTAAAATTCTTCATGATCTCATGAAATATTCAGGAATTCAAAAAATGTTCACATTTTTTGTTCCTGTTTTATTTAAATCGGATTTACAATACTGGTTCACTTTTCAAAAAAGAGTTTGGAATATCAAAAAAAGTACGGCATTTCAAAATTGTTTGCAATTTTCCAAAAATGTTTTAAAAATGTTTCCCAAATCTCAACGCCTGATGTGTGTTCATATAGTGTTTTGCGCATTTATTTCCAATAGCTGATGTGTGGTGTATTGGCTAACCGCTTGTGGTTAGGAGCCTGCGTTGTGCGAGGTCTCTGGATTGAATCCTGCACCTCCCGGGTTTTCTTTTTGTCGCGCGCGAGGAAACAACAAGCGACACATGGGTGGGCCGGCCCAGGCGGAGTACTTCCTCTGCGAACCCAGCCATTTTGCCTCATTTCGCGGCAAATAGGAGGTCCCGTGCTCGCGTGGTTCCGCGCACAAGGCCGAGGGTGCTCCTATTGGACACATAGAGAACCCGCGACTTGGCCGGCCCACTAACAATAAACAAGGAGAGCGTGAATAAAAATGAAGGAAATAAACGGGGAGCTGCCAGGAATCGAACTCGAGATTTTTCAGTCTAAACGTGTAATGCTAGCTACTCGAGTTGTCATCTGCTGATATAAGGAGAGCGAGATTGTTTTAAGAAGCAGAACATTTGAAACAATTTTTACACAACATGTTCAAATGTTTCTTGAAAATTTTGGGAAAATTTAATTGTCAAATAATTTTTTGAAAATGGAAATATTTTTTGGAGCTCTAAATATTTTTAAATCAATTTTTCGAAAAATATTAACAAATTTTGGAAACCAAACAATTTTCTAATATGTGACCATTTATTGAAAACGGAAAAAAATCGAAATTCTAAACCAAATTTGAAACCACGAATTGTTTTTTGAAGTCCGCGAACATTTATTTGATACACGAACATCTTTTAAATCTCTGAAAGCAAACTTCGAAAAATTGGAATATATTTTGAAAACTGAGAACAAAAATAAAATTTCATATTTTTTTAAGACATGAACAAAATTTGGAACTCTAAATTTTGGAAAGTGCAAACAAATTTTGAAATTCCGAATATTTAGGAATTTTAGCATAATTTTTCAAAAGGTGAAAATAATTTTAAAACTAGAAAAAACTAGAAAAGCTCTTTTTTCGAAATTCCAAACATTTTCTGAAATAGCGAATTTTTTTTGAAAACATGAACAAAATTTCATAACTCTGAACATTTTTTGAAAACCTGAAACAATTTGGAAATTCCAAAGATTTGTTGAAATTGGAACAAATTTTGAGAACGTGTAACTTTTTTGAAAATCTGAACATTTTTGCGTACCTAAACAAATATAGAAATTCTGAATGAAATGCGAACAATTTTAGAAAACGTGAACATATTTAGGAAGTTTCGATCAGTTTTCACAAATATTAAGAATACTTTAATAAGTAGATCATTTTTTGAAATTGTGGTTTTTTAAAATAATAGTAAAAAAGAAAACTTATATTAAGAAAAGAAAACAAATAAATAAAAAATTACTGAGAAAACGAAATAAATAACAAACAAATAAAAAGAAAACGAAACTAAAAAATAAAAAGAAAAAAATCGGTTGCCGGTCAGGAACCTTCCAGAAGGTTGACAAAACTTGTAGCTGGCATGATAAACCCTCGACGGTCCGGGAGCCGGGTGCGAGAAGAAAATGGGAGGCGCCGGAGGAGGGATGGATCAAAGCCAATGCTGACGGAGCGTTCTCCAAGGACAGAGGAAAGGGAGGTGCGGGGGTAGTGCTCAGAGATCATAATGGTGGCTTTCGGGCTGCCGCTTGCTCTTTCGTCGACCGAGCCCCCAGTGCTGAGATGGTGGAAGTGGCAGCCTGTAAACGAGCTATTCAGTTGGTGAGTGAGGCTAACGTGCAGAATCTTCATGGCGAGCTGGATTGCCTGGGAGTTGTAGCGGCGATCAACAAGTATGAACAAGACCTCTCCATCTTGGGGCCGAGTGTTGAGGAGATTAAGCAGATGCTTAACCAGTTTCTGTAGGTGAAGGTTACATGGACAAAGCGAGAAGCAAATGGTGCCGCGGATAAATTAGCCAAAATAGGATTAGGTGATGAAGTCTGTAATGTTTGGTGGTCTACTCCACCAGAGTCTATTATCCAGGTTCTCTCTGATGAGATTGTTGGGAAACGTAGTAGTTTCAAAAAAATTCCTACGCACACGCAAGATCATGGTGATGCATAGCAACAAAAGGGAAGAGTGATGTCTACGTACCCCCGTAGACCGTTCGCGGAAGCGTTATATCAACGCGGTTGATGTAGTCGTACGTCTTCACGATCCGACCGATTCAAGTACCGAAAGCACAGCACCTCCGAGTTCTGCACACGTTCGGCTCGGTGACGTCCTCGCCTTCTTGATCCAGCAAGAGGGGCGAAGTAGTAGATGAGTTCCGGCAACACGACGGCATGGTGACGGTGTTGGGGAAGATCAATCTCCGCAGGGCTACACCTAAGCACTACGAAAACTAGGACGGAGGATAAACTAGAGGGGACGGGGTTGCCGGCACACGGCTTGGTGTTTCTTGATGTGTCTTGGGTGCTAGCCCTACCCCTCTATTTATATGTTGAGCCTTGGGGTCAAAACTTGGAGTAAAAGCCTCCACAAAGTCGGTTTCACCCGAAAGGCAAGAGTCCTTCTCGGACTCCAGGGCCAGACGCCAGGGTTCCCGGCGTCTAGACCTAGACGCCAGGGACCCTAGCGTCTGGCCCCTGGACTCCGCTAAACTTCCTTTTGCACTTTCCAAAAACCTTGTGGGCTTTCCCCTTTGGCCCAAATAAAGTGTTCTCGTACCCAAACATTTCGGGAAACATCCGGAACCCCTTCCAGTGAATTCCGGAACCCTTCCGGTGACCAAACACTATTATCCCATATATCAAACTTTATCACCGGACCATTCCGGAGTTCCTCATCATGTCCGTGATCTCATCCCGGACTCCGAACAACATTCGGTCACCAACATACATAACTCATATAGTACTATATCATCAACGAACGTTTAAGCGTGCGGACCCTATGGGTTCGAGAACTATGTAGACATGACCGAGACACCTCTTTGGTCAATGACCAATAGCGGGACCTCGATGCCCATATTGGCTCCTACATATTCTACGAAGATCTTTATCGGCCAGACCGCATAACAACATACGTTGTTCCCTTTGTCATTGGTATGTTACTTGCCCGAGATTCGATCATCGGTATCTCAATACCTAGTTCAATCTCGTTACCGGCAAGTGTCTTTACTCGTTCCGTAATACATCATTCCGCAACTAACTCATTTAGTTGCATTGCTTGCAAGGCTTAAGGGATGTGTATTACCGAGAGGGCCCAGAGATACCTCTCCGACAATCAGAGTGACAAATCCTAATCTCGAAATACGCCAACCCAACAAGTACCTTTGGAGACACCTGTAGAGCACCTTTATAATCACCCAGTTACGTTGTGACGTTTGGTAGCACACAAAGTGTTCCTCCGGTAAACGGGAGTTGCATAATCTCATAGTCATAGGAACATGTATAAGTTATGAAGAAAGCAATAGCAATAAACTAAACGATCAAGTGCTAAGCTAACGGAATGGGTCAAGTCAATCATATCATTCTCCTAATGATGTGATCCCGTTAATCAAATGAAAACTCATGTCTATGGTTAGGAAACATAACCATCGCTAGTGACACTCTGTTTGTCTATGTATTCACACATGTATTATGTTTCCGGTTAATACAATTCTAGCATGAATAATAAACATTTATCATGATATAAGGAAATAAATAATAACTTTATTATTGCCTTTAGGGCATATTTCCTTCAGTCTCCCACTTGCACTAGAGTCAATAATCTAGATTACACTGTTATGATCCTAACACCCATGGAGCCTTGGTGCTGATCATGTTTTGCTCGTGGAAGAGGCTTAGTCAATGGGTCTGCAACATTTAGATACGTATGTATCTTGCAAATTTCTATGTCTCCCACCTGGACTAAATCCCGGATGGAATTGAAGCGTCTCTTGATGTGCTTGGTTCTCTTGTGAAATCTGGATTCCTTCGCTAAGGCAATTGGTCCAGTATTGTCACAAAAGATTTTCATTGGACCCGATGCACTAGGTATGACACCTAGATCGGATATGAACTCCTTCATCCAGACTCCTTCATTTGCTGCTTCCGAAGCAGCTATGTACTCCTCTTCACATGTAGATCCCGCCACGACGCTTTGTTTAGAACTGCACCAACTGACAGCTCCACCGTTCAATAAAAACATGTATCCGGTTTGCAATTTAGAATCGTCCGGATCAGTGTCAAAGCTTGCATCAACGTAACCATTTACGATGAGCTCTTTGTCACCTCCATAAACGAGAAACATATCCTTAGTCCTTTTTGTTGGGTTTCGTAGTAATTTCAAAAAAATTCCTACGCACACGCAAGATCATGTGATGCATAGCAACGAGAGGGGAGAGTGTTGTCTACGTACCCACACAGACCGACTGCGGAAGCGTTGACGCAACGTAGAGGAAGTAGTCGTACGTCTTCCCGATCCGACCGATCAAGCACCGAAACTACAGCACCTCCGAGTTCGAGCACACGTTCGGCTTGATGACGATCCCCGGACTCCTATCCAGCAAAGTGTCGGGGAAGAGTTCCGTCAGCACGACGGCGTGGTGACAATCTTGATGTACTACAGCAGCAGGGCTTCGCCTAAACTCCGCTACAGTATTATCGAGGAATATGGTGGCTGGGGGCACCGCACACGGCTAAGGAATAGATCACGTGGATCAACTTGTGTGTTCTAGGGTGCCTCTACCTCAGTATATAAAGTACTAGAGGGGGGAGGCTGGCCGGCCAAGGTGTGGCGCGCCAGGAGAGTCCTACTCCCTCTGGGAGTAGGATCCCCCCCCCCCCAATCCTAGTTGGAATAGGATTCGCGGAGGGGGAAAAGAGAGGGAGGAGGCCGGCCACCTCTCCTAGTCCTAATAGGACTAGGGGAGGGAGGGTGGCGCGCAGCCCATCTAGGGCAGCCCCTTCTCTTTTCCATTAAGGCCCACTAAGGCCCACATAGCTCCCCGGGGGTTTCCGGTAACCTCCCGGTACTCTGGTAAAATCCCGATTTCACCCGGAACACTTCCGATATCCAAACATAGGCTTCCAATATATCAATCTTTATGTCTCGACCATTTTGAGACTCCTCGTCATGTCCATGATCACATCCGAGACTCCGAACAACCTTCGGTACATCAAAATGCATAAACTCATAATATAACTGTCATCGTAACCTTAAGCGTGCGGACCCTACGGGTTCGAGAACAATGTAGACATGACCGAGACACGTTTCCGGTCAATAACCAATAGCGGGACCTGGATGCCCATATTGGCTCCTACATATTCTACGAAGATCTTTATCGG
This sequence comes from Triticum aestivum, assembly GCF_018294505.1. NCBI lineage: Eukaryota > Viridiplantae > Streptophyta > Magnoliopsida > Poales > Poaceae > Triticum > Triticum aestivum. The sequence continues at coordinate 612,616,783 of NC_057800.1, forward strand.
TCAGACCGCATAACAACATACGTTGTTCCCTTTGTCATCGGTATGTTACTTGTCCGAGATTCGATCGTCGGTATCCAATACCTAGTTCAATCTCGTTACCGGCAAGTCTCTTTACTCGTTCCGTAATACATCATCCCGCAACTAACTCATTAGTTGCAATGCTTGCAAGGCTTATGTGATGTGCATTACCGAGAGGGCCCAGAGATACCTCTCCGACAATCGGAGTGACAAATCCTAATCTCGAAATATGCCAACCCAACATCTACCTTTGGAGACACCTGTAGTACCCCTTTATAATCACCCAGTTACGTTGTGACGTTTGGTAGTACCCAAAGTGTTCCTCCGGTAAACGGGAGTTGCATAATCTCATAGTTACAGGAACATGTATAAGTCATGAAGAAAGCAATAGCAACATACTAAACGATCGGGTGCTAAGCTAATGGAAAGGGTCATGTCAATCAGATCATTCAACTAATGATGTGACCTCGTTAGTCAAATAACAACACTTTGTTCATGGTTAGGAAACATAACCATCTTTGATTAACGAGCTAGTTAAGTAGAGGCATACTAGTGACACTAAGTTTGTCTATGTATTCACACATGTATTATGTTTCCGGTTAATACAATTCTAGCATGAATAATAAACATTTATCATGATTATAAGGAAATAAATAATAACTTTATTATTGCCTCTAGGGCATATTTCCTTCAGTCTCCCACTTGCACTAGAGTCAACAATCTAGATTACACAGTAATGATTCTAACACCCATGGAGCCTTGGTGCTGATCATGTTTTGCTCGTGGAAGAGGCTTAGTCAACGGGTCTGCAACATTCAGATCTGTATGTATCTTGCAAATCTCTATGTCTCCCACCTGGACTAGATCCCGGATGGAATTGAAGCGTCTCTTGATGTGTTTGGTCCTTTTGTGAAATCTGGATTCCTTTGCCAAGGCAATTGCACCAGTATTGTCACAAAAGATTTTCATTGGACCCGATGCACTAGGTATGACACCTAGATCGGATATGAACTCCTTCATCCAAACTCCTTCGTTCGCTGCTTCCGAAGCAGCTATGTACTGCGCTTCACATGTAGATCCCGCTACGACGCTTTGTTTAGAACTACACCAACTGACAGCTCCACCTTTAATGTAAATACGTATCCGGTTTGCGATTTAGAATCGTCCGGATCAGTGTCAAAGCTTGCATCAACATAACCTTTTACGGTGAGCTCTTTGTCACTTCCATACACGAGAAACATATCCTTAGTCCTTTTCAGGTACTTCAGGATGTTCTTGACCGCTGTCCAGTGATCCACTCCTGGATTACTTTGGTACCTCCCTGCTAAACTTATAGCAAGGCACACATCAGGTCTGGTACACAGCATTGCATACATGATAGAGCCTATGGCTGAAGCATAGGGAACATCTTTCATTTTTTCTCTATCTTCTGCAGTGGTCGGGCATTGAGTCTGACTCAACTTCACACCTTGTAACACAGGCAAGAACCCTTTCTTTGCTTGATCCATTTTGAACTTCTTCAAAATCTTGTCAAGGTATGTGCTTTGTGAAAGTCCAATTAAGCGTCTTGATCTATCTTTATAGATCTTTATGCCTAATATGTAAACAGCTTCACCGAGGTCTTTCATTGAAAAACTCTTATTCAAGTATCCCTTTATGCTATCCAGAAATTCTATATCATTTCCAATCAGCAATATGTCATCCACATATAATATCAGAAATGCTACAGAGCTCCCACTCACTTTCTTGTAAATGCAGGCTTCTCCGAAAGTCTGTATAAAACCAAATGCTTTGATCACACTATCAAAACGTTTATTCCAACTCCGAGAGGCTTGCACCAGTCCATAAATGGATCGCTGGAGCTTGCACACTTTGTTAGCTCCCTTTGGATCGACAAAACCTTCCGGTTGCATCATATACAACTCTTCTTCCAGAAATCCATTCAGGAATGCAGTTTTGACATCCATCTGCCAAATTTCATAATCATAAAATGCGGCAATTGCTAACATGATTCGGACAAACTTAAGCATCGCTACGGGTGAGAAGGTCTCATCGTAGTCAACCCCTTGAACTTGTCGAAAACCTTTTGCGACAAGTCGAGCTTTGTAGATAGTAACATTACCATCAGCGTCAGTCTTCTTCTTGAAGATCCATTTATTCTCAATTGCTTGCCGATCATCGGGCAAGTCAACCAAAGTCCATACTTTGTTCTCATACATGGATCCCATCTCAGATTTCATGGCTTCAAGCCACTTTGTGGAATCTGGGCTCACCATCGCTTCTTCATAGTTCGTAGGTTCATCATGATCTAGTAGCATGATTTCCAGAACAGGATTACCGTACCACTCTGGCGCGGATCTTACTCTGGTTGATCTATGAGGTTCAGTAGTATCTTGATCTGAAGTTTCATGACCATCATCATTAGCTTCCTCACTTATTGGTGTAGGTGTCGCAGAAACAGTTTTCTGTGATGTACTACTTTCCAATAAAGGAGCAGGTACAGTTACCTCGTCAAGTTCTACTTTCCTCCCACTCACTTCTTTCGAGAGAAACTCCTTCTCTAGAAAGGATCCATTCTTAGCAACGAATGTTTTGCCTTCGGATTTGTGATAGAAGGTGTACCCAACAGTCTCCTTTGGGTATCCTATGAAGACACATTTCTCCGATTTGGGTTCGAGCTTATCAGGTTGAAGCTTTTTCACATAAGCATCGCAGCCCCAAACTTTAAGAAACGACAACTTTGGTTTCTTGCCAAACCACAGTTCATAAGGCGTCGTCTCAACGGATTTTGATGGTGCCCTATTTAACGTGAATGCGGCCGTCTCTAAAGCATAACCCCAAAACGATAGTGGTAGATCGGTAAGATACATCATAGATTGCACTATATCAAATAAAGTACGGTTATGACATTCGGACACACCATTACATTGTGGTGTTCCAGGTGGCATGAGTAGTGAAACTATTTCACATTGTTTTTAACTGAAGGCCAAACTCGTAACTCAAATACTCTTCTCTACGATCAGATCGTAGAAACTTTATTTTCTTGTTACGATGATTTTTCACTTCACTCTGAAATTCTTTGAACTTTTCAAATGTTTCAGACTTATGTTTCATCAAGTAGATATACTCATATCTGCTCAAATCATCTGTGAAGATCAGAAAATAATGATACTTGTCGCGAGCCTCAATATTCATCGGACCATATACATCAGTATGTATGATTTCCAACAAATCCGTTGCTCGCTCCATTGTTCCGAAGAACAGAGTCTTAGTCATCTTGCCCATGAGGCATGGTTCGCAAGCATCAACTGATTCATAATCAAGTGATTCCAAAAGCCCATCAGCATGGAGTTTCTTCATGCGCTTTACACCAATATGACCTAAACGGCAGTGCTACAAATAAGTTGCACTATCATTATTTACTTTGCATCTTTTGGTTTCAATATTATGATTATGTGTATCACTACGATCGAGATCCAATGAACTATTTTCATTGGGTGTGTAACCATATAAGGTTTTATTCATATAAACAGAACAACAATTTATTCTCTTGCTTAAATGAATAATCGTATTACAATAAACATGATCAAATCATATTCATGCTCAACGCAAACACCAAATAACACTTATTTAGGTTCAACACTAATCTCGAAATTATAGGGAGTGTGCGATGATGATCATATCAATCTTGGAACCACTTCCAACACACATCGTCACTTCACCCTTAACTAGTCTCTGTTTATTCTGCAACTCCCGTTTCGAGTTACTAATTATAGCAACTGAACTAGTATCAAATACTGAGGGTTTGCTATAAACACTAGTAAAGTACACATCAATAACATGTATATCAAATATACTTATGTTCACTTTGCCATCCTTCTTATCCGCCAATCACTTGGTGTAGTTCCGCTTCCAGTGACCAGTCCCTTTGCAGTAGAAGCACTTAGTCTCAGGCTTAGGACCAGACTTGGGCTTCTTCACTTGAGCAGCAACTTGCTTGCAGTTTTTCTTGAAGTTCCCCTTCTTCCCTCTGCCCTTTTCTTGAAACTAGTGATCTTGTCAACCATCAACACTTGATGTTTTTCTTGATTTCTACCTTCGTTGATTTCAACATCACGAAGAGCTTGGGAATCACTTTAGTCATCCCTTGCATATTATAGTTCATCACGAAGTTCTACTAACTTGGTGATGGTGACTAGAGAATTCTGTCAATCACTATTTTATCTGGAAGATTAACTCCCACTTGATTCAAGCGATTGTAGTACCCAGACAATCTGAGCACATGCTCACTAGTTGAGCGATTCTCCTCCATCTTTTAGCTATAGAACTTGTTGGAGACTTCATATCTCTCTACTCGGGTATTTGCTTGAAATATTGACTTCAATTCCTGGAACATCTCATATGGTCCATGATGTTCAAAACGTCTTTGAAGTCCCGATTCTAAGCCGTTAAGCATGGTGCACTAAACTATCAAGTAGTCATCATATTGAGCTAGCCAAACGTTCATAACGTCTGCATCTGCTCCTGCAATAGGTCTGTCACCTAGCGGTGCAACAAGGACATAATTCTTCTGTGCAGCAATGAGGATAAACCTCAGATCACGGATCTAATCCGCATCATTGCTACTAACATCTTTCAACACAATTTTTCTCTAGGAACATATCAAAATAAACATATGAAAGCAACAATGCAAGCTATTGATCTACAACATAATTTGGAAATTACTACCAGGACTAAGTTCATGATAAATTTAAGTTCAATTAATCATATTACTTAAGAACTCCCACTTAGATAGACATCCCTCTAATCTTCTAAGTGATTACGTGATCCAAATCAACTAAACCATAACCGATCATCACAGATGGAGTAGTTTTCAATGGTGAACATCGTTATGTTGATCATATCTACTATATGATTCACGCTCGACCTTTCGGTCTTCGTGTTCCGAGGCCATATCTGCATATGCTAGGCTCGTCAAGTTTAACCTGAGTATTCTGCGTGTGCAAAACTGGCTTGCACCCGTTGTAGATGGACGTAGAGCTTATCACACCCGATCATCATGTGGTGTCTGGGCACGACGAACTTTGGCAACGGTGCATACTTAGGGAGAACACTTCTTGATAATTTAGTGAGAGATCATCTTATAATGCTACCGTCAATCAAAGCAAGATAAGATGCATAAAAGGATAAACATCTCATGCAATCAATATAAGTGATATGATATGGCCATCATCATCTTGTGCCTGTGATCTCCATCTCCGAAGCACCGTCATGATCACCATCGTCACCGGCGCGACACCTTGATCTCCATCGTAGCATCGTTGTCGTCTCGCCAATCTTATGCTTCTACGACTATCACTACCGCTTAGTAATAAAGTAAAGCATTACATCGTGATTGCATTGCATACAATAAAGCGACAACCATATGGCTCCTGCCAGTTGCCGATAACTCGGTTACAAAACATGATCATCTCATACAATAAAATTTAGCATCATGCCTTGACCATATCACATCACAACATGCCCTGCAAAAACAAGTTAGATGTCCTCTACTTTGTTGTTGCAAGTTTTACGTGGCTGCTACGGGCTTAAGCAAGAACCAATCTCACCTACGCATCAAAACCACAACGATAGTTTGTCAAATAGACTCCGTTTTAACCTTCGCAAGGACCGGGCGTAGCCACACTTGGTTCAACTAAAGTTGGAGAGACAGTCGCCCGCAAGCCACCTGTGTGCAAAGCACGTCGGGGGAACCGGTCTCGCGTAAGTGTACGTGTAATGTTGGTCCGGGTCGTCTCGTCCAACAATGCCGCCGAACCAAAGTATGACATGCTGGTAGGCAGTATGACTTATATCGCCCACAACTCACTTGTGTTCTACTCGTGCATATAACATCAACATAAATAACCTAGGCTCGGATGCCACTGTTGGGTTTCGTAGTAATTTCAAAAAAATTCCTACGCACACGCAAGATCATGTGATGCATAGCAACGAGAGGGGAGAGTGTTGTCTACGTACCCACACAGACCAACTGCGGAAGCGTTGATGCAACGTAGAGGAAGTAGTCGTACGTCTTCCCGATCTGACCGATCAAGCACCGAAACTACGGCACCTCCGAGTTCGAGCACACGTTCGGCTTGATGACGATCCCCGGACTCTGATCCAGCAAAGTGTCAGGGAAGAGTTCCGTCAGCACGACGGCGTGGTGACGATCTTGATGTACTACAGCAGCAGGGCTTCGCCTAAACTCCGCTACAGTATTATCGAGGAATATGGTGGCTGGGGGCACCGCACACGGCTAAGGAATAGATCACGTGGATCAACTTGTGTGTTCTAGGGTGCCTCTACCTCAGTATATAAAGGACTAGAGGGGGGGAGGCTGGCCGGCCAAGGTGTGGCGTGCCAGGAGAGTCCTACTCCCTCTGGGAGTAGGATCCCCCCCCCCCCAATCCTAGTTGGAATAGGATTCGCGGAGGGGGAAAAGAGAGGGAGGAGGCCGGCCACCTCTCCTTGTCCTAATAGGACTAGGGGAGGGAGGGTGGCGCGCAGCCCATCTAGGGCAGCCCCTTCTCTTTTCCACTAAGGCCCACTAAGGCCCATATAGCTCCCCGGGGGTTTCCGGTAACCTCCCGGTACTCCGGTAAAATCCCGATTTCACCCGGAACACTTCCAATATCCAAACATAGGCTTCCAATATATCAATCTTTATGTCTCAACCATTTCGAGACTCCTCGTCATGTCCGTGATCACATCCGGGACTCCGAACAACCTTCGGTACATCAAAATGCATAAACTCATAATATAACTGTCATCGTAACCTTAAGCGTGCGGACCCTAAGGGGTCGAGAACAATGTAGACATGACCGAGACACGTTTCCGATCAATAACCAACAGCGGGACCTGGATGCCCATATTGGCTCCTACATATTCTACGAAGATCTTTATCGGTCAGACCGCATAACAACATACGTTGTTCCCTTTGTCATCGGTATGTTACTTGTCCGAGATTCGATCGTCGGTATCCAATACCTAGTTCAATCTCGTTACCGGCAAGTCTCTTTACTCGTTCCATAATACATCATCCCACAACTAACTCATTAGTTGCAATGCTTGCAAGGCTTATGTGATGTGCATTACCGAGAGGGCCCAGAGATACCTCTCCGACAATCGGAGTGACAAATCCTAATCTCGAAATATGCCAACCCAACATCTACCTTTGGAGACACCTGTGGTACTCCTTTATAATCACCCAGTTACGTTGTGACGTTTGGTAGTACCCAAAGTGTTCCTCCGGTAAACGGGAGTTGCATAATCTCATAGTTACAGGAACATGTATAAGTCATGAAGAAAGCAATAGCAACATACTAAACGATCGGGTGCTAAGCTAATGGAATGGGTCATGTCAATCAGATCATTCAACTAATGATGTGACCTCATTAGTCAAATAACAACACTTTGTTCATGGTTAGGAAACATAACCATCTTTGATTAACGAGCTAGTCAAGTAGAGGCATACTAGTGACACTAAGTTTGTCTATGTATTCACACATGTATTATGTTTCCGGTTAATACAATTCTAGCATGAATAATAAACATTTATCATGATTATAAGGAAATAAATAATAACTTTATTATTGCCTCTAGGGCATATTTCCTTCACTTTTCAGGTACTTCAGGATGTTCTTGACCGTTGTCCAGTGATCCACTCCTGGATTACTTTGGTACCTCCCTGCTAGACTTATAGCAAGGCACACATCAGGTCTGGTACACAACATTGCATACATGATAGAGCCTATGGCTGAAGCATAGGGAACATCTTTCATTTTCTCTCTATCTTGTGCAGTGGTCGGACATTGAGTCTTACTCAATTTCACACCTTGTAACACAGGCAAGAACCCTTTCTTTGCTTGATCCATTTTGAACTTATTCAAAACTTTGTCAAGGTATGTGCTTTGTGAAAGTCTAATTAAGTGTCTTGATCTATCTCTATAGATCTTAATGCCCAATATGTAAGCAGCTTCATCGAGGTCTTTCATTGAAAAACTCTTATTCAAGTATCCCTTTATGCTATCCAGAAATTCTATATCATTTCCAATCAATAATATGTCATCCACATATAATATCAGAAATGCTACCGAGCTCCCACTCACTTTCTTGTAAATACATGCTCCCCCCAAAAGTCTGTATAAAACCAAATGCTTTGATCACACTATCAAAGCATTTATTCCAACTCCGAGAAGCTTGCACCAGTCCATAAATGGATCGCTGGAGCTTGCACACTTTGTTAGCTCCCTTTGGATCGACAAAACCTTCCGGCTGCATCATATACAATTCTTCTTCCAGAAATCCATTCAGGAATGCAGTTTTGACATCCATCTGCCAAATTTCATAATCATAAAATGCGACAATCGCTAACATGATTCGGACAGACTTAAGCATCGCCACGGGTGAGAAAGTCTCATCATAGTCAGTCCCTTGAACTTGTCGAAACCCTTTCGCAGCAAGTCGAGCTTTGTAGACAGTAACATTACTGTCAGCGTCAGTCTTCTTCTTGAAGATCCATTTATTCTCAATTGCTTGCCGATCAATGGGCAAGTCAACCAAAGTCCACACTTTGTTCTCATACATGGATCCCATCTCAGATTTCATGGCTTCAAGCCATTTTTCGAAATCGGGGCTCACCGTCGCTTCTTCATAGTTCGTAGGTTCATCATGATCCAGTAGCATGACTTCCAGAATAGGATTACCGTACCACTCTGGTGCGGACCTTACTCTGGTTGATCTACGAGGTTTAGTAATAACTTGATCTGAAGTTTCATGATCATCATCATTAACTTCCTCACTAATTGGTATAGTTGTCACATGAACCGTTTTCTGTGATGAGCTACTTTCCAATAAGGGAGGAGGTATGGTTACCTCATCAAGTTCTACTTTCCTCCCACTCACTTCTTTCGAGAGAAACTCCTTCTCTAGAAAGGATCCATTCTTAGCAACGAATGTCTTGCCTTCAGATCTTTGATAAAAGGTGTACCCAATAGTCTCCTTTGGGTATCCTATGAAGACACATTTCTCCGATTTGGGTTCGAGCTTATCAGGCTGAAGTTTTTTCACATAAGCATCGCAGCCCCAAACTTTAAGAAATGACAACTTTGGTTTCTTGCCAAACCACAGTTCATAAGGCGTCGTCTCAACGGATTTCAATGGTGCCCTATTTAACGTGAATGCGGCCGTCTCTAAAGCATAACCCCAAAATGATAGCGGTAAATCAGTAAGAGACATCATAGATCGCACCATATCTAGTAAGTAGTACGATTACGATGTTCGGACACACCATTACGCTGTGGTGTTCCGGGTGGCGTGAGTTGCGAAACTATTTCGCTTTGTTTCAAATATAGACCAAACTCGTAACTCAAATATTCTCCTCCACGATCAGATCGTAGAAATTTTATTTTCTTGTTACGATGATTTTCAACTTCACTCTGAAATTCTTTGAACTTTTCAAATGTTTCAGATTTATGTTTCATCAAGTAGATATACCCATATCTTCTTGAATCATCTGTGAAGGTGAGAAAATAACGATATCCGCCACGAGCCTCAACATTCATCGGACCACATACATCTGTATGTATGATTTCTAACAAATCTGTTGCTCTCTCCATAGTACCGGAGAACGGCGTTTTAGTCATCTTGCCCATGAGGCACGGTTCGCAAGTACCAAGTGATTCATAATCAAGTGGTTCCAAAAGTCCATCAGTATGGAGTTTCTTCATGCGCTTTACACCGATATGACCTAAACGGCAGTGCCACAAATAAGTTGCATTATCATTATCAACTCTGCATCTTTTGGCTTCAACATTATGAATATGTGTATCACTACTATCGAGATTCATCAAAAATAGACCACTCTTCAAGGGTGCATGACCATAAAAGATATTACTCATATAAATAGAACAACCATTATTCTCTGATTTAAATGAATAACCGTCTCGCATCAAACAAGATCCAGATATAATGTTCATGCTCAACGCTGGCACCAAATAACAATTATTTAGGTCTAAAACTAATTCCGAAGGTAGATGTAGAGGTAGCGTGCCGACCGCAATCACATCGACTTTGGAATCATTTCCCACGCGCATCGTCACCTCGTCCTTGGCCAGTGTTCGATTAATCCGTAGTCCCTGTTTCGAGTTGCAAATATTAGCAACGGAACTAGTATCAAATACCCAGGTGCTATAACGAGCTCTAGTAAGGTACACATCAATAACATGTATATCACATATACCTTTGTTCACCTTGCCATCCTTCTTATCCGCCAAATACTTGGGGCAGTTCCGCTTCCAGTGACCAGTCTGCTTGCAGTAGAAGCACTCAGTTTCAGGCTTAGGTCCAGACTTGGGTTTCTTCTCCTGAGCAGCAACTTGTTTGCTGTTCTTCTTGAAGTTCCCCTTCTTCTTCCCTTTGCCCTTTTTCTTGAAACTGGCGGTCTTATTGACCATCAACACTTGATGCTCCTTCTTGATTTCTACCTCCGCAGCCTTTAGCATTGCGAAGAGCTCGGGGATCGTCTTATCCATCCCTTGCATGTTATAGTTCATCACGAAGCTCTTGTAGCTTGGTGGCAGTGATTGAAGAACTCTGTCAATGACACTATCAATAGGAAGATTAACTCCCAGTTGAGTCAAGTGATTATGATACCCAGACATTTTGAGTATATGTTCACTGACAGAACTACTCTACTCCATCTTACAGCTATAGAACTTATTGGAGACTTCATATCTCTCAATCCGGGCATTTGCTTGAAATATTAACTTCAACTCCTGGAACATCTCATATGCTCCATGACGTTCAAAACGTCGTTGAAGACCCGGTTCTAAGCCGTAAAGCATGGCACACTGAACTATCGAGTAGTCATCAGCTTTGCTCTGCCAGACGTTCATAACATCTGGTGTTGCTCCTGCAGCAGGCTTGGCACTTAGCGGTGCTTCTAGGACGTAATTCTTCTGTGCAGCAATGAGGATAATCCTCAAGTTACGGACCCAGTCCGTGTAATTGCTACCATCATCTTTCAACTTTGCTTTCTCAAGGAACGCATTAAAATTCAATGGAACAACAGCACGGGCCATCTATCTACAATCAACATAGACAAGCAAAATACTATCAGGTACTAAGTTCATGATAAATTTAAGTTCAATTAATCATATTACTTAAGAACTCCCACTTAGAAAGACATCCCTCTAATCTTCTAAGTGATCACGTGATCCAAATCAACTAAACCATAATCGATCATCACGTGAAATGGAGTAGCTTTCAATGGTGAACATCAATATGTTGATCATATCTACTATATGATTCACGCTCGACCTTTCGGTCTCAGTGCTCCAAGGCCATATCTGCATATGCTAGGCTCGCCAAGTTTAACCTGAGTATTCTGTGTGTGCAAAAACTGGCTTGCACCCGTTGTAGATGGACGTAGAGCTTATCACACCCGATCATCACGTGGTGACTGGGCACGACGAACTTTGGCAACGGTGCATACTCAGGGAGAACACTTTTATCTTGAAATTTAGTGAGAGATCATCTTATAATGCTACTATCGGTGTCAAAACCGGCGGATCTCGGGTAGGGGGTCCCGAACTGTGCGTCTCGGCCGGATGGTAACATGAGGCAGGGGACACGATGTTTTACCCACGTTCGGGCCCTCTTGATGGAGGTATAACCCTACGTCCTGCTTGATTAATATTGATGATATGGGTAGTACAAGAGTAGATCTACCACGAGATCGGAGAGGCTAAACCCTAGAAGCTAGCCTATGGTATGATTGTATGTTGTGATTGTTGTCCTACGGACTAAAACCCTTCGGTTTATATAAACACTGGAGAGGGTTAGGGTTACACAATGTCGGTTACAAAGGAGGAGATATCCATATCCGTATTGCTTAGCTTGCCTTCCACGCCAAGTAGAGTCCCATCCGGACACGAGACGAAGTCTTCAATCTTGTGTCTTCATAGTCCAACAGTCCGGCCAAAGCATATAGTCCGGCTGTCCGGAGACCCCCTAATCCAGGACTTCCTCAGTAGCCCCTGAACCAGGCTTCAATGACGATGAGTCCGGCGTGCAGTATTGTCTTCGGCATTGCAAGGCAGGTTCCTTCTCCGAATACATCACAGAATAATTCGAATACGAGGATAGTGTCTGACCCTGCAAAATAAGTTCCACATTCCACCATAGAGAGAATAATATTTTCACAGATCTAATTTGCTGGCTTGTTTTGGCAGCATGACGTTATGTCATGGCCCGATGATTATTCGAACCGTTCCCTTTAACCAGCCCCGCACATAACGTGCGTTGTGTGTGAGGCTTTCCTCCGCATCTGGCCCCACTTCGGCCTGTGGTTAAAGACCTTCAATATCAAGCCGAAGGTAGTACGAGGCCAACAAGAAGAATGCGGCGGAGCCATGGTGGGCAAGATGCCCAACGTCATATGGCTCGAAGGCTCCTTCGTGGAGACAATAAAGGGATGGCAATCGGCGTGGTTCTACATCACCGAGCCGCGCGACGCCAAATGGGCGGCAGCCCCTGAGTTTCGATCCGGATTCCCAACATGGCTCACTTCCTGGAAAGAGAAGGACTTGTCGTGGGGTTCATCGGTGGAGCTGGATGGACTCCAGAAATGTATACGGAGCATGGCGAGCAAGAAGCTCAAGCTTGTCAACATAGTCCAAGTTATTGTCCGGATCCTCCCGTGTCAACAACGGGATTTTACCTTGTGGGAGTTCGACCCGGCCCAGCACAAGACTCTGAGCAAGCTCTTCGATACGACGCACAAGGACGTCTGGAAGGTGCTGTTCAAGGGCGCCGAGGTCCCTCCTTCTCTCGCCGAGGACCGCGGACTAAGCAAAAAGCGCCTAGCGCGTTCGGTGAGTTCAATACGTCCCGTAGGACATTTATTTTCCCCAGCTTAATTATGCGCGGGGTCTAATCTCCATGCCTTTGATAGGACTGGGTGGAGATGTCGGGGCAGATTAACTGTCCGGCCCCTTTACCCGAAGACACTGCGGGTGCTCTCCTGACGGAGATGCTGGCTCTGGCTCCTTACAAGGTGTCGGAGAAGACCAAGAAGGCCAAGGGAACCCGAAAGCGTTCCCGGTGCCAGGTGTTATCGGACTCATCGTCCGATAACTCTGCAGCACACTCTTCCCCCGAAGACGAGGAGGAAGAAGAAGATGCTCCCCCTCCAGGCGGGGGATACAAGAAAAGGAAGGCCGCCCCAACTGGAGGGGGGGCGAAGGGTCCAAGAAGGGAAGGACTTTCCTTCCGGACAGTTCCACCGCCACCGATGAAGGCGAAGACGAGTGGTTGCCCAGGGCCAAGCCCCCGGGGAGATCGTAAGTATTCGGATACCAGAGTAACTCATAGAATTCCTCTGTCGCACTGTTTTCCCTAACGCCGAACATAATTATGCAGGCCGCCATGAGCCAATATCGAGGTATCATCGGGCGGCTCCCTGAGCTCGTCGGGCATGGACAGTGATCCAGTCCCGACCGCCACCTCCCCTCATCCTGCCGATGATGCCAAGGTGCTGTCTCAAGAGGCACCGGACTGAGGGGAGACAGTCCTGGAGGTGCCTCAAGGCGACCTTCCGGACTCCGGGAGCCGAGGGGACGGGGCCCCTGAGAGCTCCGAGTTCGGCCCTCAGCCGAACACCGCGCCAGAACCTCCAGCGGTTCCAGGCTCGGGCAGGCGGCCTCCTTCTAAGAGGGGCAAGACGCCTGTGCCGGTGACCTCTGTCCATCCAGAGGCACCGGACAATCTGCTGGAAACGCTTCGCAGTGCTTCCATCGACGAGGAGCACCGTACTGTTATGAGTGCGGTGATCCAGAAGGTTTAGTCCGCCAAGAGCGGATTGACTGAAGCCTGTGCCAGCCTTCTAACAGTCTTTGAGGTAAGTGTTTAAAAATGTAGTAGAAATATTACCGCATAGACAGTAGCCCCTGATGCTTTGTTCGGTGTTCATAAAGAAAAGCCGAACGGAGGATCAAATAATATCGCAGGAGTCTAATATAAGTGTGTCAATATGCATATGCAGGCTTCGCTGCTGGCGTCCGCCGCACTGACTGCGGAGGTCGCCGTACTGAAGCAGGACCTCAAGGGGTCCAGGAAAGAGCTCGGCCTTGCCAAGAGGCAGCTCGAGGAGAACAAGGGTAAGTAATACCTTGTCTATAGATATGTATATATAAAAGAAGGTGTGATTGCAAAATGACAGGATCATCGTATATTTGCCAGGGCCACGACCGAGGTGGCGACCCTGAAGCAAGCGCTAACCAAGGCCGAAGATAAAGCAGCCAAGGAGCGTGCCGAGCGAGAGAAGCATGAGGCTCGGGTGGGCGAGGTGCAGCAAGAGCTCCAGGCTCTCGTGGCGAAGCACGAGGCATTGGAGCTTGACTCAAAGACGCGGGAGTTTGAGCTTGCCGCGGCCCTCGAGAGCGCAAAAAGTGCCAAGGCCGAAGCCCAAAATGCTCTTCAAGAGATCGACGCGATGAAGAAGATAGCGGCGGGTAAGCATTTCTATATGCAAAGCAAGCATGTAAAAGTAAATTACCGATTACTTACCCGAATCCGGAGCTCTCCAGGAGCATTCGCAGATTTGCCCCGTAGCGTGTCCGATGCCGCACAATTTTACCAGGCCGAGGATGGAAGCTCAACGGAGAAGCTGTTCTAGTCTCAGTACGCTGAGGCCGAACACCCGGTGCCAATGAGCGACTAGCTGAAGCAGATGGTCGAGCTACATAAGGCGGCCGATCGGGTCATGAAGAGCTTTATAGTCCGGCTGTGGCCTGGCGACGCCCTTCCGAACAACTTCTTCGGCCTGGTGAGGCGGCTTGTGGATGCCTGCCCGCGGCTGGAGGTCGTCAAGCGATCTGTCTGCATTGAAGGTGCACGCCAGGCTTTCACCCATGTGAAATTGCAGTGGGTCAAGCTAGACGCTTTGAAGCTGGTCAAGGAGGGGCCGCCGGAGGCAAGGAGCACCGCCACCCTGAGATGTACTACGAGGGTGTTCTGCCGGGTGCCCGTCTCGTCGCGGATGAGTGTTCAAAAGATGTAATATTTGAATAAGACTTACTCGTTTTATCCTGTATCTATGAAAACTTGTTTCATATGCGCTATGCAACGCTTGTTTGAATTTAAAATATTACCTTATGTTTGGCTATTTATCCAATCTGAGAGATGGCTAGTCCTCGACTTGTGCCCCCATACCACGAGTGCTGGGGTGTTCGGGATAAACCTGAGCACTCTTGTTCCCATGTTTGGGTCCTTCGAGGGAGGTGCTCAGCACAGCGAACAAGGCAACCGGACTAATAATGCTTTATCACTCTCACTTAGCCATAGAATTCTATAATTTTAAATTTTGGCGAAGCCCCTGGTATTCGGAAGGCTGAATTTGGGGCGCGATACACGCCTTTAAGTCGGACAGGGCCGGCCCCTCGCTCTAAGCGGCATAAGTCTTTAAGGACTCGAAAACCTCGCCGAACAGCGACCAGTCTCTCGCCTTATCATGGCAGTCAGTTTTAGCCTTCTCTACTGAGGTGCTGAACCCAGCAGAACCGGGGCACAATCGCAGTAGTTCTCCTAGCGCTACCTTATCCGATAGAGCGGAACGTAAGGTACCAAAACATAGGAGCCGGGCAAACCCAACCTTTGACCAAAGACATGATTCGGAGCTGATGCATATAATGCTATAAGTTCGGGGTGCCGCACTTGTGAAAGTGTTCGGACTTGTCACACCGTATTGTGAGGTACGTAAGCCCCTGGTGTATTAGCTGTACCAAGGTGTACGGTTGCAGGGCGTCATTAATGAACACACACACACATATATAACAAGAATGCAATAATAGTCGTAATGTCATGCATTGTTTATTAAAAAATTGCGTTCAAGCAGAGTGATACGGATAGTGCGATAAGCAAAGAGTAGGACTATGTCCCCTCCAAGGGCAAGCTGAGGAATGATATGAAATCGAATATTTCGCTCGTTACTGTAATCAACCTGGGAATTCCGTGGTATGACATAGTTGTCTGCCTCCTTGGTTGCTGCATCATGTGTTCGGCAATAGTGCTGCCAGACAGTGTTTCCAGAGATTAAGGTCCTGAAAAGAAAAGAAAAAAATAACCAAACGGGAAGCCCCTAGTGCGGTTTAAGCCGCGTCTTGGGGCGTGTTGCAGTTGTGCCCCCCTTCCCACCTGTGCCCATGGTATTTTTAATGCATAATTATGTACGCGCGGCACGAGTTTCACCGTTGGGTTGGGATTGGGGTGGCCGCCGTATTGCTACGTGAGCTCAGATTGCGCCAGGTGGTCTATTTGCCGATTGCTCCAAGGGCGCTTGAAGGTGTCCGGGCTTTGAAGCGCCGAACTGGTTGATTGCCTTGACAGGCTGCTTTGTGCTTTTGTTGCGAGGGCCGCGATGTGCTCCTCTATTCGGAGGGAGTGCTCTGTGTTTCCGTTTACTGTAATAACTCCGCGAGGTCCTGGCATCTTGAGCTTGAGGTATGCATAATGTGGTACCACATTGAATCTAGCAAATGCGGTTTGCCCGAGCAGCGCGTGATAACCGCTGCGGAACGGGACTATATCGAAGATTAACTCTTCGCTTCGGAAGTTATCTGGGAATCCGAAGACCACTTCCAGTGTAATTGAGCCTGTGCAATGGGCCTCCACACCTGGAATGACGCCTTTAAAGGTCGTTTTTGTGGGTTTGATCCTTGAGGGGTCTATACCCATTTTGCGCACTGTGTCCTGATAAAGCAGGTTTAGGCTACTGTCCTGATAAAGCACTGTTTCCTTTAAAGGACTTGAGTGAGGTGGAATCCGTCAATGATTGGGTCTAAGACCAGTGCGGCAAATCCGCCATGACAGATACTAGTGGGGTGGTCCCTGTGATCTAAGGTGATCGGACAGGAGGACCAAGGGTTGAACTTTGGGGCGACTGGCTCCAACGCATATACATCCCTGACCGCACGCTTCTGCTCCCTCTTGGGATGTGGGTCGCGTATATCATGTTCACCGTCCGCACTTGCGGGGGAAACCTCTTCTGCCCTTTGGTGTGCGGCTGCCGGGGCTCCTCCTCGTCATCGCTATGCGACCCCTTGTCCTTGTTTTCGGAAATTAACTTGCCGGCCTGCTTGAACACCCAACAATCCCTGTTGGTGTGATTGGCTCGCTTGTCTGGGGTGCCGTGTATTTGACACGAGCGATCGAGTATACGGTCCAAGCTGGACGGACCCGGCGTACTTTGTTTGAATGGCTTTTCCCGCTGACCGGGTTTAGAGCCTTTGAATTCGGCATTGACTGTCGTATCCTCAGTATTTTCGCTATTAATGCGGCGCTTATGTTTGTTGCGACGTGACCTGCTATTGCCGTCCTTGGTATCTGAGGTACCATGGTTCTTTAATATGTTATTACTGCGAGCCAGCCAGCTGTCTTCTCCCGCACAAAAGCAGGTCATGAGCATCGTGAGAGCTTCCATAGATTTCGGCTTTTCCTGACCAAAGTGCCGGGCTAGCCACTCGTCTCAAATGTTGTGTTTGAAAGCCGCTAAGGCCTCCGCATCCGGACAGTCGACGATTTGATTTTTCTTTGTAAGGAACCAAGTCCAGAATTGCCTGGCCGACTCTTCTGGCTGCTGAATTATGTGGCTCAAGTCATCGGCGTCTGGTGGTCGCACATAAGTGCCCTGAAAGTTGTCGAGGAATGCGGCTTCCAGATCTTCCCAACAGCTAATGGAGTCCGCTGGCAAGTTGTTAAGCCAATGCCGCGCTGGTCCTTTGAGCTTTAGTGGGAGGTATTTGATGGCGTGTAAGTCATCACCACGGGACATGTGGATGTGGAGGAGGAAATCCTCAATCCGTACTGCGGGATCTGTTGTGCCGTTGTATGATTCAATATTTACAGGTTTGAAACCTTCTGGGAATTGATATTCCATTACTTCGTTTGTGAAGCATGAGGGGTGTGCGGCGCCTCTGTATTGGGCTATATCGCGAGACAGCTCGAATGGGTCTTGCCCGCTGTGTTCGGCCCGCCGGATTTGCTTTTACTGTATCCGGCGTGATGTTTATCGTCTCGCAGAGTGGTGCGCCGTCGTGATCCGTAGATCGATCTTGCATGCTTTGCTTTGTCCTCCAATATGTCTCGCAGGTCTGGCGTATCTCCCCATGCCTTTTTATTTGAATGACGTCGGGGTGGAGGCTGAGCTTTTGGCTGGAATGCCTCTCTATCGCGGCCACGAGGTGGCCGATCAGCCGTATCATACGCTTCTTCCTCCAGTCGGGGTAGTAACCTGCACTTTGGGTAATTCTTGGAGGGGCGCTCGAGTTTATATTCCTCGGCCGCGAGGACTTCAGTCCATCTGTCAGCTAGCAGATCTTGATCAGCTTGAAGTTGCTGCTGCTTTTTCTTCAGGCTATTTGCCGTGGCCATAAGCCGGCGCTTGAAGCGCTCTTGTTCGACGGGATCCTCTAGTACGGCGAATTCACCGTCGCCGAGGCTTGCCTCGTCTTCGGAGGGGGCATGTAATTGTCATCCTCCTCCTCTCCGTCTGCCGCTCTCTCAGGAGAGCTGGCTCCTTCATCCTCCTGGTCTAAATCTTGCTGGAGGGGATTGTTGTTGTCTTTGGCACTATCCGAAGTGTTATTATCTCCTGTGCCGGTATCACCAGTTTTGCTTTGGCAGGACTTAGAGCGGCACCGCTGACGTCGGCGCTTGGGTTGCTTCTTGGAGGGGTCATCCTCCACTATATCGTCGCCATTGCCTTCGTTGGGTGTATCCACCATTATATGTCATATGACGAGGTGGCTATCCAGTGCCCTATAGACGCTGGTTCATGTTCGTCTCCTACATCATCGTCCATACCGTCGATGTCTTCGGAGTCGAAGTCGAGCATGTCGGTTAAATCATCGACAGTGGCTACGAAGTGGGTGGTGGGTGGGCGTCGAATTTCTTTGTCGTCCGCATCCCAATCCTGTTGGCCATAGTTCGGCCAGGGCTCTCCTGACAAAGAGAGAGACCTTAGTGCATTCAGAATTTCGCCGAAGGGCGAGTGCTGAAAGATATCCGCGGCGGTGAATTCCATGATCGGCGCCCAATCGGATTCGATTGGCAGGGGCGCGGATGGTTCAGAGTCCGGAAAAGGGTCCGGCACCTTGGAGTCACGGGCTGCTCAGAGGGTTAGGCTGGTGTTCGGCTCGATCGCCATTGGGACTGCAGCCCCTGAGGCGGTGTCTAACCACCCGTCCTCGATTGGCGCAGTTGGCTCCGAGCTAAGGGTCGGAGCTGATGCGGGCGCGGCCTCTGGGGTACTGTTCGGCGGCAGAGCTAGGTCACACCCATCGTGACAGTGCGGCGCGCCCCACTGTGGCTCGAATCCGTCGAAGATCAAGTCTCCGCGGATGTCGGCCGTGTAGTTCAAACTTCCAAATCTGACCTGATGGCCAGGGGCGTAGCTTTCAATCTGCTCTAGATGGCCAAGCGAATTAGCCCGCAGTGCAAAGCCGCCGAATACGAAGATCTGTCCGGGAGAAAAGTCTCACCCTGGACCGCATCGCTATCGATGATAGTAGGAGCCATCAAGCCTAACGGCGACGACACAGAGGAACTCTCAATGAAAGCACCAATGTCGGTGTCAAAACCGGTGGATCTCGGGTAGGGGGTCCCGAACTATGCGTCTAGGCCGGATGGTAACAAGAGGCAGGGGACACGGTGTTTAACCCAGGTTCGGGCCCTCTTGATGGAGGTAAAACCCTACATCCTGCTTGATTAATATTGATGATATGGGTAGTACAAGAGTAGATCTACCACGAGATCGGAGAGGCTAAACCCTAGAAGCTAGCCTATGGTATGATTGTATGTTGTGATTGTTGTCCTACGGACTAAAACCCTTCGGTTTATATAGACACCAGAGAGGGTTAGGGTTACACAAGGTCGGTTACAAAGGAGGAGATATCCATATCCGTATTGCCTAGCTTGCCTTCCACGCCAAGTAGAGTCCCATCCGGACACGAGACGAAGTCTTCAATCTTGTGTCTTCATAGTCCAACAGTCCGGCCAAATGATATAGTCCGGCTATCCGGAGACCCCCTAATCCAGGACTCCCTCAGCTACCGTCAATTAAAGCAAGATAAGATGCATAAAAGATAAACATCACATGCAATCAATATAAGTGATATCATATGGCCATCATCATCTTGTGCTTGTGATCTCCATCTCCGAAGCACCTTCATGATCACCATCGTCACCGGCGCGACACCTTGATCTCCATCGTAGCATCGTTGTCGTCTCACCAATCTTATGCTTCCACTACTATCGCTACCGCTTAGTGATAAAGTAAAGCATTACAGGGCGATTGCATTGCATACAATAAAGCGACAACCATATGGCTCCTGCCAGTTGCCGATAACTTAGTTACAAAACATGATCATCTCATACAATAAAATTTAGCATCATGTCTTGACCATATCACATCACAACATGCCCTGCGAAAACAAGTTAGACGTCCTCTACTTTGTTGTTGCAAGTTTTACGTGACTGCTACGGGCTTAGCAAGAACCGTTCTTACCTACGCATCAAAACCACAACGATATTTTGTCAAGTTGATGCTGTTTTAACCTTCGCAAGGACCGGGCGTAGCCACACTTGGTTCAACTAAAGTTGGAGAAACTGACACCCGCCAGCCACCTGTGTGCAAAGCACGTCGGTAGAACCAGTCTTGCGTAAGCGTACGCGTAATGTCGGTCCGGGACGTTTCATCCAACAATACCGCCGAACCAAAGTATGACATGTTGGTAAGCAGTATGACTGAAAGTGCAACTATCCCTAGGTGGTTTTGGTAATTCATAACAACATATAGCTCATTGAGCTAATGCTATTCCAAGATGACTATTTCATGAAAGCTCAATGATTGGCATGGCTTGGATGTGAAAGTGGAACCCTCAAAATGCTAAGGACAAAGGATTAGCTCAAGCTCAAAAGCTCAAGACTCTTCATTTTATATTTTAGTGATCCAAGATCACATTGAGTCTTTAGGAAAAGCTAATACTATCAAGGAGGGATGAGGTGTTGCTTAATGAGCCTTTTGCTTCATGTGCTTAGTGATATGCTCCAAAACCCTCAACTACTTTCCCATATCCACATATGACCTAAACCCGAAGCCAAACTCGGTCCTACCGATTCTTTCTATCCAGCGCCACCGAGTTTCACTTGTCATAAGCCACTGCCAAACCCTAGCAATTCGGTTCTACCGATAGGGATCTCGGTCTCACCGAGATGGGATTGCAAACTCTCTGTTTCCCTTTCGTAACTTTTCGGTCTCACCGAAAGAGCGAATCGGTCCCACCGAGATTGCAATGTAAACTCTCTGTTTCCCTTTTGTAACTTTTCGGTCTCACCGAAAGAGCAAATCGGTCCCACTGAGTTTGCCTGACCAACTCTCTGGTTAGCTTATTACCAAACTCGGTCTCACCGAGTTTGTGTAATCGGTCTCAGCGAGATTACGTTATGCCCAAACCCTAACCATATCGGTCCTACCGAGTTGCATGTCAGTCCCACCGAAAATCTCTAACGGTCACTAGGTTTACCTTTTCAGTCCTACCGAGTTTGTTGATTCGGTCCCACCGAGATTGGAAAACTGTGTGTAATGGCTGGATTTTGTGTGGAGGCTATATATACCCCTCCACCTCCTCTTCATTCGTAGAGAGAGCCATCAGAACACATACACAATTCCAACTCATATGTTCTGAGAGAGAACCACCTACTCATGTGTTGAGACCAAGATATTCCATTCCTACCATATGAATCTTGATCTCTAGCCTTCCCCAAGTTGCTTTCCACTCAAATCTTCTTTCCACAAAATCCAAATCCTATGAGTGAGAGTTGAGTGTTGGGGAGACTATCATTTGAAGCACAAGAGCAAGGAGTTCATCATCAACACACCATTTGTTACTTCTTGGAGAGTGGTGTCTCCTAGATTGGCTAGGTGTTACTTGGGAGCCTCCGACAAGATTGTGGAGTTGAACCAAGGAGTTTGTAAGGGCAAGGAGATCGCCTACTTCGTGAAGATCTACCGCTAGTGAGGCAAGTCCTTCGTGGGCGATGGCCATGGTGGGATAGACAAGGTTGCTACTTCGTGGACCCTTCATGGGTGGAGCCCTCCGTGGACTCGCGCGACCGTTACCCTTCGTGGGTTGAAGTCTCCATCAACGTGGATGTAGGATAGCACCACCTATCCGAACCACGGGAAAAACATCCGTGTCTCCAACTGCGTTTGAATTCTCCAAACCCTTCCCTTTACATTCTTGCAAGTTGCATGCTTTACTTTCCGCTGCCAATATACTCTTTGCATGCTTGCTTTAATTGTGAGATGATCGCTTGACTTGTCCTACAATAGCTAAAATCTGCCAAGAACTAAATTTGGGAAAAGGTTAAGTTTTTATTTGGTCAAGTAGTCTAATCACCCCCCCCCCCTCTAGACATACTTTCAATCCTACAAGTGGTATCAGAGCTTTGGTCTCCATTTGCTTTGATCTACATAGCTTTTGGTGGTCATAGCCTTGGTTTCACAACCTAGGAGAGTATGGCGTATAGCGAGGGAAATTATCACCGTAGAGGTCCTTACTTTGATGGTACTAATTTTGCTAGTTGGAAGCATAAAATGAAAATGCATATTGTTGGACATAACCCCGCCGTTTGGGCTATTGTGTGTGTTGGTTTGCAAGGTGACTTCTTTGATGGGAAAGAACCAAACCGTGAAGCTACCGCGGATGAGTTGAAGATGTTGCAATACAATGCTCAAGCTTGTGATATTCTCTTCAACGGATTGTGCCCCGAAGAATTCAACAAAATCAGCCGTCTTGAGAATGCAAAGGAAATTTGGGACACTTTGATTGATATGCACGAAGGTACCGACTCCGTCAAGGAATCCAAGTTGGATGTGCTTCAAAGTCAACTTGACAAGTTCAAAATGAAGGATGGTGAAGGTATCGCTGAAATGTACTCTAGGCTTGCTCTCATCACAAATGAGATTGCCGGCTTAGGAAGTGAAGAGATGACTGATAGATTCATCATCAAGAAGATTCTAAGAGCCTTGGATGGAAAATATGATACCGTGTGCACATTGATCCAAATGATGCCCAATTACAAAGATCTCAAGCCAACGGAGGTGATTGGAAGAATTGTTGCTCATGAGATGTCACTTAAGGACAAAGAGGAACTTCACAACAAATCAAGTGGTGCCTACAAAGCCTCATGTGAAGCCCCTACATCATCAAGTGAGAAACAAAACTTCAATGAAGAATTGAGCTTAATGGTGAAGAACTTCAACAAGTTCTACAAGAGTAGAAGCAAAGATAGAAGCTTCAAGTCAAGGTCCTACAATGACAAAAGATCTTCTAGTCGAGAGCGAAACTGCTACAGTTGTGGAAGACCCGGACACTATTCCAATGAGTGTACGGCTCCCTACAAGAGAAGAGAAGATTCTCCAAAAAGAAGAAGCAAAGAATCACCACCAAGAGAGAGAAGGAGTAGAGATGATCGTTATGAACGAAGATACTCATGGAGAAGCAAGGATTCAGAAAGGAAGGAAAAATCATCAAGGAGCTACACAAAACGAAGACATCAAGCTCATGTTGGTGAATGGGTATCCGGCTCCGACTCTGACAGCCACTCCGAGAGAAGTTATCACTCCGACTCCGAAGATACTCAAGATGAAGGTGTTGCCGGTCTAGCACTTGTGTCAACCAACTCCTACGACATATTTGACTCACCAAATGAAGGAATTGGAAGATGCTTCATGGCCAAAGGTCCTAAGGTAACACACCCCAAGTATGTTGATTTCAATAGTGATGAAGATGACTTGTTAGGTGATGATTTGCTTGTTGACAAATTTAGTGATGAATACTATGATGAAACGTCAATTAATCATGCTAATCAAGATAAAACGAATGACAATGATAAGGAGAAGATTGAGGCTCTAACTAAAGAACTAAACACTCTAAAGTTAGCTCATGAAACTATCTTCGAAGATCATCGAGAACTTTTAAGAGCTCATGAGAAATTATGCTTTGAAAAGCTCAATCTTGAGCAAGAGCATGAGTTCTTAAAAGCAATCAATGATGATCTCTGCAAGAAAAGTTCTTCTTACATTGCCAAGCGTTTACTCTTATCCACTTACATGCCTCAAGTCAAGTCTAGTAACAAGAACAAGAAAGATTCTTCCTCTAGCAGTAACAATGATCATGCTAAATCCAATATTGTTGCTTCTAGTAGTTCTCTTGATTCCACTAATGATTCTCTTAGCCAAGTTACACTTGAGCAAGAAAATAGCTTATTGAAGGGAATTATAGAGAAAGGAGTGTACAAAAGCCTTGCCGGGAGTAAGCAATTCGAGGAAATTGTGCGCAAGCAAGGAATGCACCGGAAGAATCAAGGTGTTGGTTTTGAGCGAAAGTTCAATGCCAATGGAGTTGAGTGGGAATAATATCAATACCCCAAGACAAAGTTTGTTCCTCAACAAGAGAAGTATGATACTTCTTTCAAGGGGACACAAGCTCAATATGATCTTCCACCACAAGACTACAAGCAAAAAGGCAAGGACAAGCTTCAAGAGGAAATTGATGCATTTGAAGAAGCTCCTAAGACCTTAGTCAAGTGGATTCCCAAGACTACTTCAAGTTCCACTTCATAAAGTACGACTACAACTCCAAGGATTCCCATCAAGATGGTGTGGATCCAAAAGAAGAAGAACTAGAGAGTTCTTGAGGGTGACTCCGCCAACATACTTCACTCTTATCATTTTGGCAAGAACAAGTGCAATCAACTTCCACTTCTTGCACTAGTTCAAGGAGTCACAAACCCTCTTGTTGGTAAGACAAGGGACAAGGTAACCTAAAAGTTTTCATGGACATCATCTTGTGTGTGCATCACTCTATGTCTATGGATATCCTTGTTTGTTCCTTGTGGGACTAACCCATGTAGGTATTGAAAGTGCAATTCACTCAAATGGATAGCTCCAAGTGATCTACATCAACATTGAGCATCCACATCTTCAACATCTACATGAAGTCATCATCGACAAAACCCGAGGTTAGTTCATCCCTCTAAGGGGGGATATCACATCTAGGGGGAGCTTTACTCAAAGACTTGAGCCAAAGCAACTCTAAAGATGTGAACACAACAATGCTTTATGTAAAAGTGGTAACCCCACTTGAGCTTAAACGAGGAGTATGACCTATGATCAAGTGTTCTCACTTGACTCCTAAGTCAATATACTCATATATAGATGACCTTGTCATCGCAAATTGCTTGATAGATGCTAGAATTGGTTGTGCATGCCTTGTCACATATTTCATTTGCAATCTTATTGTGTGAGCATGCTGGTTGCATATTTTACTCATTCGAGGAGATCCACTTGTTGTTTTGATTGTTTGGTTTTATTTCCTTTTGCCAAGTGGATGGACAAGAATGCCTAAGAACCTCCTCTAGCTATCTATGCTTTTCTCGTCTCAAACTCTATTCATGCTACATCACAAAATTTGATCAAGTCAGATTCGAACCACTCTGTGTGAGGAGCGCTCGGAGTCCCCGATTCGTCATAGACTTCAACTTCCAAAACCTCTTTATGATTCTCGGTCTGACCGGTACCCTACTTTCGGTCCTACCGAGATCATTAAGTTGATCTAGGTTTTCGATCTCGGTGCAACCGATTTGAACCATTCGGTCACACCGAGTTGCAACAACTGTATACAGTTTTGCATCTCGGTGCCACCGAGTTGTTCCACTCGGTCACACCGACAGGGTCGGGCTATATATAGTCACGAGCAAAAATTTGGAAATTTCTCCGAACCCCTTCGCCCGCGCGATAGCCTGCTTTGCCAACTTGGTCTCCGGATCGTCTCCTCGCTGCCAGCCGCCTCCAGTCACTGGTCTCCGTCACCGTCAACGGAAATTCAACCCCGTCGTTGCCGCCGTAGCGAGTCTCCGCCGAACTAGGGTATGGACTCGATCTTCGTGCTATTCCCCAATCCGATTCTTAGCACATTGTGATCATCATGATTCTTGCCACATTTGTTAAACTTCTATCCAATCAATGAACTCGTAGATTAGGTTTAATTCGAAAATTTTAGGGTTAGGTTTCCGCCGAAACCATCTCGGACCCACCGAGTTGAAAAACTCGGTCCCACCGATTTGGCTTATGCCATTGCACAAGTGCGGTCTGACCGAGAATTACTTATCGGTGTGACCGATTTTGGAACTCTATGAAACCCTAGCAGTCTCGGTGCCATTGAACTGTGACTCGGTCTGACCGAGTTCACTAGTTTAGGTGCCAAAACTGCTTCGGTATCACCGAGTTTAGAAATCGGTAGATCCGAGATGCTTTCAGTGGGAAACTAAAACTAAGTTCTTGAATTATTCTTTTGCAAAAATCTCTGCATTTTGTGATGCTTTTCCACTCTATCTCATCTATAACCTATTCACAGGGTCAGCAGTCAGAGTTTGCATCATGTCAGACCAAAGTGATAGCCAGAACTTGTCAGAGCAGCAAGTGCGGATGAGTGAGGGCACTAGTCCCTCAAGTTCCTCAGATGATGGCAGCAGGAGCACCCCTAGCAATCTGCCTAAAGCTGCCACAAGACAGAGAAAGAAGAGAACCTCAGACTCAGAAGATGAGGATTATGTGGCATAAGAGGAAGCAACTTCCAAGAGAGTTGAGCCAGCACAGGGCATAAAACCAGGGATGAAGATCAAAAGGCCAGCAGGCAGGTAGCCTATGTCAAAGGCCAGAGCTTCAACTGAGAAGCCCACTCCCATTGAGCCAGTTGCTGCTGAAGGCAAGAAGAGGAAAGAAAGGATGAAGAAAACTGTAGCCAGAGTGCTTGGCAAGGCTTCCATCATGGAAGATGAGGAGGAAGAAGAAGAGGTAGCTGCACCAACACCTAAGGCACCCAAGCTGATGGGTGATGCCATAAGAACAGGGGCAGCTGCTTCCAAGGCCAAGCCACCTCCAAAGCCAAAGCCAAAGAGGAACACAAGAAGCATCCCAGCTACTGAGAAGAACAAGGCCCCAATGCCTGAAGCTGCAGAAGAAAAAGAAGAGAATGTTCTTAGAAAGCTCAAGCCCAAGATCCCAGACCACAACGATGCTCATCCTGTGGCTGAGGATATGAAACTCAGGAGAGATTCAGGGCTCCGGAAGTGGAGAGAAGCAGAACCGTATGCTTCAAGGAGAAGGACTGCAGTTGACTACATGTTTCACACCAAGGAGCAGCAAGACTTTTATGAGACAGTGCTGCTAGACAAGAAGCCAATTGTCTATGATATGAGATGGGTTGATTAGAAATACATCAAGGACAACGAAGAGTACTACCCTGGAGTGCAGGACAGCTTCAAGGCATGTGGAGTAGAGGACTTTGTTGGGCAGAAGCTCACAAAGTGGAACGAGGAACTCATCATGCAGTTCTACTCCACAGCCCATTTCTATCCAGATGGTAGGATTGTATGGATGTCAGAGGGTACGAGGTAGCAGTCTACAGTTGCTGAATGGGCTTAGCTGATTAATGCCCCAGAAGAGCATGAAGATGACTTGGACATTTATGCCAAGAAGAAGATGGACCACAACTCAATGTCAAACATGTACAAGGAGATTCCCAATGATGCACTTGATACGTTCAAGTTTGGCTCAGTACACTATCTTTTGTCAGGGCTGCCAACCATCAACTGGATTCTTAGGCACACCCTATTGCCCAAGTCTGGAGATCACAAGATGATCAGGGGCCACGCGATCAACTTGCTTCATATCTTTGACGTGCCACAGAAATTCAAAGTCATGAGCCTTATGATTGAAACAATCAAGAGGACAGCAGCAGACCAGAAGAGGAGCTGTGGATATGCCCCACAGATTCAGGAGCTCATCAACTCTAAGATGGGCACGGGCATATACTTATTGGACAAGGAACACCTGCCCATCCGTCCAGACTTTGAAGATAATCAAGTGGTCATGACTGAGAATGAGCCATCATCTGCCCAAGCACAAGCTAAGAAGGAGAAGGCGAGGAAGGAGAAAGCTGCCAAGATGCCTACTCAAGAGGAGGCATCTGAATATTTCCTGAAAACCAAACAAGAGCAGCTTGGTTACTTGATTGCATCCACCCTGCGGATTGAGCAAGGACTAGCCACCCTAACTCAGAACCAGGCAAGCTTAGAGAGGATCATGGAACAAAAGTTCTATGACTTGGATGTCAAAGTGACAGAGATTCAGACTGCAGTGGAGCAGCTCCAGGATGACATGCAGGAGAGGAGAGGCAAGACTACAAGTGATGCCTTTGCCAGAGTGCCACGAGGTCCGAGGTCGTCTACAGTGCCAGTTGCTGACCCCAGAGCCACCACGTCTGCACCAGCTACAGCCTCAGTTCCACCAGCTCCAGCGTCCACTTCAGCCTCGACTCCGACCACGTCTACAGAAGGCTTCGTCCTTGGAGTGCTCCGGACTCCACCACCACCTGAAGATCAAGCCTAAGTGTCGACTTAGCACTATGCATTTTCTAGGAACTTTTTGGTAACTTGTTGCCAAAGGGGGAGAAAATGTATAGATCATAGGCTTCGAGAGAGAGTGTTGCTTTTAGTGTTGCTTTTATTCTCTCTTGTTTTATTTGGTGTTTTTCGAACTTTGTTTGCTTTTGTGTGAGATACTATGTCATTGCTCGTGAGACATTGATGATCATGTGTTTGATCATAAGCTACACTTAATGTTTGCTTAATATTATCATCTTATCTATCTTATGTGATCATTCACTATTCTTGGTGATGAGTGCATGTATTTCATTCTTATCATTTTAAGTGCTCCACCAAGATGTATGTGACATGGAAGAGTAACCCATGACTCTAACTCCTTGTGCATTTGCAGTCCAAAGCAAATTTTAAATATGCACAAAATTAGGGGGAGCTCTTACTTGTCACATACTTCTCAAAGCAACGATATATTTCATGCTTATTATCATTTGTCGAAGCTTTGATCTATATATTGTCATCAATTACCAAAAAGGGGGAGATTGAAAGTGTAACTATCCCTAGGTGGTTTTGGTAATTCATAACAACATATAGCTCATTGAGCTAATGCTATTCCAAGATGACTATTTCAGGAAAGCTCAATGATTGGCATGGCATGGATGTGAAAGTGGAACCCTCAAAATGCTAAGGACAAAGGATTGGCTCAAGCTCAAAAGCTCAAGACTCTTCATTTTATATTTTAGTGATCCAAGATCACATTGAGTCTTTAGGAAAAGCCAATACTATCAAGGAGGGATGAGGTGTTACTTAATGAGCCTTTTGCTTCATGTGCTTAGTGATATGCTCCAAAACCCTCAACTACTTTCCCATATCCACATATGACCTAAACCCTAAGCCAAACTCGGTCCTATCGATTCTTTCTATCCAGCACCACCGAGTTTCACTTGTCATAAGCCACTGCCAAACCCTAGCAATTTGGTTCTACCGATAGGGATCTCGGTCTCACCGAGATGGGATTGCAAACTCTCTGTTTCCCTTTCATAACTTTTCGGTCTCACCGAAAGAGCGAATCGGTCTCACCGAAAGAGCGAATCGGTCCCACCGAGATTGCAATGTAAACTCTCTATTTCCCTTTTGTAACTTTTCGGTCTCACCGAAAGAGCAAATCGGTCCCACCGAGTTTGCCTGACCAACTCTCTGGTTAGCTTATTACCGAACTCGGTCTCACCGAGTTTGTGTAATCGGTCTCACCGAGATTACGTTATGCCCAAACCCTAACCATATCGGTCCTACCGAGTTGCATGTCAGTCCCACCAAAAATCTCTAATGGTCACTAGATTTACCTTTTCGGTCCGACCGAGTTTGTTGATTCGGTCCCACCGAGATTGGAAAACTATGTGTAACGGTTGGATTTTGTGTGGAGGCTATATATATCCCTCCACCTCCTCTTCATTCGTAGAGAGAGCCATCAGAACACATACACAATTCCAACTCATATGTTCTGAGAGAGAACCACCTACTCATGTGTTGAGACCAAGATATTCCATTCCTACCATATGAATCTTGATCTCTAGCCTTCCCCAAGTTGCTTTCCACTCAAATCTTCTTTCCACAAAATCCAAATCCTATGAGAGAGAGTTGAGTGTTGGGGAGACTATCATTTGAAGCACAAGAGCAAGGAGTTCATCATCAACACACCATTTGTTACTTCTTGGAGAGTGGTGTCTCCTAGATTGGCTAGGTGTTACTTGGGAGCCTCCGACAAGATTGTGGAGTTGAACCAAGGAGTTTGTAAGGGCAAGGAGATCGCCTACTTCGTGAAGATCTACCGCTAGTGAGGCAAGTCCTTCATGGGCGATGGCCATGGTGGGATAGACAAGGTTGCTACTTCGTGGACCCTTCATGGGTGGAGCCCTCCGTGGACTCGCGCGACCGTTACCCTTCGTGGGTTGAAGTCTCCATCAACGTGGATGTAGGATAACACCACCTATCCGAACCACGGGAAAACATCCGTGTCTCCAACTGCGTTTGAATTCTCCAAACCCTTCCCTTTACATTTTTGCAAGTTGCATACTTTACTTTCCGCTGCCAATATACTCTTTGCATGCTTGCTTGAATTGTGAGATGATTGCTTGACTTGTCCTACAATAGCTAAAATCTGCCAAGAACTAAAATTGGGAAAAGGTTAAGTTTTTATTTGGTCAAGTAGTCTAATCACCCCCCCTCCAGACATACTTTTGATCCTACAATGACTTATATCGCCCACAACTCACTTGTGTTCTACTCGTGCATATAACATCTACGCATAAAACCTGGCTCTGATACCACTGTTGGGAAATGTAGTAATTTTAAAAAAAATTCCTACGCACATGCTAGATCATGGTGATGCATAGAAACGAGAGGGAAGAGTGTTGTCTACGTACCCTCATAGACCGTTTGCAGAAGCGTTATATCAACGCGGTTGATGTAGTCGTACGTCTTCACGATCCGACCGATCCAAGTACCGAAAGCACGACACCTCCGAGTTCTGCACACGTTCGGCTCGGTGACGTCCTCGCCTTCTCGATCCAGCAAGAGGGGCGAAGTAGTAGATGAGTTCCGGCAGCACGATGGCGTGGTGACGGTGTTGGTGAAGAACAATCTCCGCAGGGCTTCACCTAAGCACTACGAAAACTAGGATGGAGGATAAACTAGAGGGGACGGGGTTGCCGGCACACGGCTTGGTGTTTCTTGATGTGTCTTGGGTGCTAGCCCTACCCCTCTATTTATATGTTGAGCCTTGGGGTCGAAACTTGGAGTAAAAGCCTCCACAAAGTCGGTTTCACCCGAAAGGCAAGAGTCCTTCTTAGACTCCAGGGCCAGACGCCAGGGTTCCCGGCGTCTGGACCCAGACGCCAGGGACCCTGGCGTCTGGCCCCTGGACTCCGCAAAACTTCCTTTTGTGATTTTCAAAAACCTTGTGGGCTTTCCCCTTTGGCCTAAATAAAGTGTTCTCGTACCCAAACATTTCGGGAAACATCCGGAACCCTTCTGGTGACCAAACACTATTATCCCATATATCAAACTTTATCTCCGGACCATTCCGGAGTTCCTCGTCATGTCCGTGATCTCATCCCGGACTCTGAACAACATTCGGTCACCAACATACATAACTCATATAGTACTATATCGTCAACGAACGTTTAAGCGTGCGGACCCTACGGGTTCGAGAACTATGTAGACATGACCGAGACACCTCTCTGGTCAATAACCAATAGCGGGACCTAGATGCCCATATTGGCTCCTACATATTCTACGAAGATCTTTATCGGTCAGACCGCATAACAACATACGTTGTTCCCTTTGTCATTGGTATGTTACTTGCCCGAGATTCGATCATCGGTATCTCAATACCTAGTTCAATCTCGTTACCGACAAGTCTCTTTACTCGTTCTGTAATACATCATTCCGCAACTAACTCATTTAGTTGCATTGCTTGCAAGGCTTAAGTGATGTGTATTACTGAGAGGGCCCAGAGATACCTCTCCGACAATCGGAGTGACAAATCCTAATCTCGAAATACGCCAACCCAACAAGTACCTTTGGAGACACCTGTAGAGCACCTTTATAATCACCCAGTTACATTGTGATGTTTGGTAGCACACAAAGTGTTCCTCCGGTAAACGGGAGTTGCATAATCTCATAGTCATAGGAACATGTATAAGTTATGAAGAAAGCAATAGCAATAAACTAAACGATCAAGTGCTAAGCTAACAGAATGGGTCAAGTCAATCATATCATTCTCCTAATGATGTGATCCCGTTAATCAAATGACAACTCATGTCTATGGTTAGGAAACATAACCATCGCTAGTGACACTCTATTTGTCTATGTATTCACACATGTATTATGTTTCCGGTTAATACAATTCTAAGATGAATAATAAACATTTATCATGATATAAGGAAATAAATAATAATTTTATTATTGCCTCTAGGGCATATTTCCTTCAGAGATCCCTTGCTACGTTTAATTAATAAAGCGGCATTGATCCTAAAAAAAGACACTCGCTCGGGAGTCGGGAGCGATCGCCTCGCTCGTTCCATTCCCTTTTTTCTGTTATTTTTTTATCATTCTCAGTTTTTTGTTTCCTTCTCATCGGTTTTCTTTGTTTTCTTCATGGGTTTCTTTGCTTTCTCTGTTATCTTTTTTTTTCATTTGTTTTCTTTGCTTCTTTCTCGATTCTCACCGGGTTTTTGTTAAACTTTGTTTCTTTCTTGTCTTCATTGGTTCTTTTTTCTTTTCTCTATTGTTTCTTTGTTTTTGTCTTGTTTTTCATAGTTTGGCTTTTGTTTTCTTTGATTCTTTCTTGGTTTCATCTTTTACATTTTTTCTTGTGTTTTATTATTTTGTTTTTGTCTTCTTTGTTTTTCTTTGTTTATTTATTTTTCATTGATTTTTTTAATCAACTTGTCTTAAGTCTTTTCAATACACGTTCAATTTTTTCTTATACAGCAGAAACATTTTTTATATCCACATTTAACATACTTGGAAAACTTGATTTTTTTAAGGTTATTGTTTTTATGAGTACTTTTTTTTCATCACATTGTTAATTTTTGCTATATATCTATAACATATTTTTAATAAGCGTATAACATATTTTAAATACACGTTTAATATTTTTTGAATACACACTCAACATTTTTCCTTTCTTGGTTTCATCATTAATTTGACATTTTTTCAATTCTTTTTGCATTTGTTAATTTGGTTTAATTTTCTAAAAAATAATTAGTTCCTTTTTTCAATTTTCATTGTTTTCTCATTTTTCTTTCTTTCTTCTGGTTTTCATTTCACATTTTCCGTATACGTCAATAAAATTTTTTGTATACATGTTTAACATTTTTAATACATTTAAACATCCTTTTAGTGCATGATCAATATTTTTAGACACTTTCTAAACAAAATTTAAATGCTAACATTTTTCATATACAAGATCAACATTTTTTCTCTATTATTTTTAAACATTTTCAAATGTTTGATTAACATTTTATAATACATGGTCAACGTTTTTCTCATATATATTTAATATTTTTCAAATGCTTGAGTAACATTTTTTCAAACGAAATATTAAAAAAAAATACATGGTCATAAATTTTTCTATACATGTTTAACACTTTTCAAATGCTATATTTTCATTTTCTGAAATGTAATATTAACTATTTTTAATACATGGTCAACATTTTTTCTACACATGTTTAACACTTTTCAAATGCTTGACTAACATTTTTCCAAATGTAATATCAACATTTTTTTAATACATGGGCAACATTTTTTCTATACACATTTACCATTTTTGGAATGCTTGATTAACAATTTTAAAATACTTGTTTAACAGATTTTTTTTCAAGTGCTTGATTAACATATTTTGAATATACGGTCAACTTTTTTTAACACATATTGTATATTTTATGTTTATATTTTTCATACATGTGTGAGCATTTTCTCTATACACA
Source organism: Triticum aestivum (assembly GCF_018294505.1). NCBI lineage: Eukaryota > Viridiplantae > Streptophyta > Magnoliopsida > Poales > Poaceae > Triticum > Triticum aestivum. The sequence continues at coordinate 612,650,838 of NC_057800.1, forward strand.
TTCAATGTTTTTCAAATGCTTGGTTGGCATGTTTAGAAAATTATTTACGTAAAATTATTTTTGTTATATAGTTGTTTAGAATAGGTAGAAGTATAAACAGAAGTAAAAAAATAGAAGAACGAATCAAAAACATGAAAAAAAGAAGATGGAAACGAGGCCGTAGCCTCCCGCACGACTGGGTTAGCCTATCTGGACCTCCCCCGGTGCGAGGGCCTCTGTCTCGCTTTAAGCGAGACACAAGGGCTCCCTAATCTACCGGGTTTCCTGCCATTGCTTTGCCTCTACGGGTGCATTCGGCTGCCAACTTGAGATGAAAAAAAGAGAGGTAAAAGTGACGAAAAAAGGCATATAGCCTTAAAAAATAAATGGCCACAAAAAAGGAGGCTCCATAGCCCCAAAAAATAAAAGTGCTAGTCATTACCACATGTTTTTTTTGTTTTGACCTCGGCACCTTTTTACTCTTAATATTTTATTTTGCATGGAATTCTTAATATAGCTGTCTTTGTATATAAACTTTCTTTACTCAAAATAGAGCTGGATAACATACGAGGGGCTACATTACCACAAAAAAAATGCTAACATGATATCAAATTAAGCATTATTCATTACCCATGATCAAAATACTTCGATGTTTCAAAAAACAATTTATTAGAGATTTCTTCACTTTTTATCCTCCAACACAAAATAATACTTTTATGAGAACTCGATGCTTCTTTTACTCTTAATATAGATGTCGTTTTCGATAAATTCTGTTTACAGCACACTAAATAGAGCAGGCTAACATATGCGATTTTTTTACTTTTGAATTCGACGCCTTTTTTACTCTTAATATAGCCGTCCTTGTCAGTAAATTTAGTCTACAACACACAAAATAGAGTAGGCATACAAGGGGAAATACACTCATGCCCTTGGGTGTCAGCGCATCCTATATACAAAAATAATTTAGCAATTGGAAAAAAAGTTCTGAAAGTTCTGAAACATTTTTTGAATCAGACATGCTCAAGTATTGTACTCGTATAAAAATATTCATCGGGGAATGCATTGTATCCTGACACGCTATATATAAATACTATTCACGCTATATTGTCGTCATAAATTTAATTTATTTTGCCCTGAAGTCAACGGGAATAATTTCTTGATGAAACTATTTAGGGTCTCTTTGATTCAAAGGGTTTTCATAGGATCTTTGAAGGATTAGAATCCTTAGAATTTTTTCCTATGTTGATCGTTTGATTCATAGGATTGAATACTGTAGGATTTTTTCCTAAGGATTCATTTGTACTATATTTCACAGGAATTCTAGCATCCCCTCAAACCTCTTGGAAGAAATCCTTGTTTTTTCCCTTGACACAATCAAACAAACTCAAATCCTATAGGGATCCAATGGACATGTCATTTCAATCCTGCGGTTTTCCTATTCCTGTGTTTTTGCAATCCTATGAATCAAAGAGGCCCTTATACGAGTACACTACTTGATCATATTAAAGTCCAAAAGAGTTTTCGAATTATTTGACTTTTTCTGGGATTACTATTTTTCTTGCCCATATAGGGTGCTCGTGCACCCGAGAACCATAAGTTCGCTTCAATATAGAAGGGGCTATATTACCATCGAAAAGTACAAACAGGATATCACAGTAAGCACTATTGATTACCCATAATCAGAAGACTCCTGTCCTCCAGGAAATAATTTATTAGAGGTTTACACTTTTTATCCTCTAACACAAAAGTAATGTTTTTACCCACAATCTAACAACTCCAATCCTTCAGGAAATAATTTATTAGAGGTGGTCACTTTTTATCCCAGGACACAAAATAATGTTTTTCTCTTTCAAATACAGTCATCCTCGTCTATAAAATTTGTATGCTTGCTTTTTATATTATGTTGGTTTGTTATTGTTGGATATTTGGTTTAAATGACAGCCCAAAATAGCTTAGCATTCTTTTGTCAAATGTCGGTGTCTTGACTAAAGGGGCCTTTCACCACGTCGACTCCTGGGCTGGTGGGCCGAGTCGAGGAGCCTTTATCAGTTCCGTCCTATGACACTTTGGGCAACTCATGATGGATAACAAGAAGGTTCCACGAAACTTGGCATACAAGATAAGAAGCCGGGATCATAGAGGAATCTACCTTCTTGTACGTAGTCGACTAGGATTCATGTGCCCTAGGGGCCCCAATATGCTATATAAATCGGGGTCCTGGCTTGCAGATAGTTGGATTACAATCCCTTCATACTTTGTACTTGAAACACACCCCAAGGCAATAAAGCAAAGAGCGGGACGTAGGGTAAAATCCTTGTCTATGTTACCATCGTGCCAAGCTGCCTAGCTAAGGATACCCTACTAAGAGATCTGCTGGATTTAGCTCCGACAATGATGGTGATGGTGTCCTGGAATTGGGGGTACTCACCATGTCGTCTCCCGGCCAGGAGGGCCTGGCAAGGACCCCCATGGTGGTTCATTAATGGGACACTTGGAGCGGCCCATGATGATCTACGAAGAGCCTTCATGTACCAGGACAAGACAAGGACTCATAATCTGTGGAGGACTCATCTGCATCGACATAGCCGATTATGACTCCTATTATCATAGGCCTATGGTATATTATATAAACCGATGCCAGGCTGGTCGATAGATCACTAGAATCTTACACTTGATCTCATGCTAGATCACCTGTACTTTGTACCCCCCCTCAAATTAATACAATCAGAAGCAAGATGTAGGGTATTATCTCTTCGAAAGAGCCCGAACCTGGGTAAATCTTCGTGTTCGTTGTTACCATCACATCAAGGCTACTAGCTCGGGACCCCCTACCCGAGATCTGCCGCATTTAGCTCCGACATTGGTGGCCCATGCAGGTCCCGCTACGTAGTCGCAGTGATTCGATGGGAGTTTGTATCGGTTCTAGCGTGATCGACGCACCGGAACAGATCTTCTTCTTCAAAGTCGGCACCTTCCTCGCCGACTCGGCTGGTCACCTAGGCCATGCCGAGGACTATACCCATGTCTAATCTGTGAGAGATTGATGGGTGCCTTTATCAACATCAACTCCGATCTCAACCGAGATCATGGAAGAATTGTCCATGGAGATTGGGAGCTCAATTTCACATTGCCACCGGACGGCCGTGCAAAATTTTCTAGATAGCGGATTCGTGTTCGCCGTCCCTGCCTCCTTGAGCTTCATTTTTACCGGATTCGTGGAGCCCCCGATCGAGCGGATTCGTGGACAACAGAATTGTGCAGAATTGAGTGTGTGATGTCCCTATAAAATTTCATCGCATTCCGACATCGGAGTCTCCGGCAATCGCTGATATACCGAGACCCTGGCTAATCTGGACGTAAATCCGCATGAGTTTGAGACAAGGACTCCGGCCTCCAGCTAGGACATCCTTTGGCAGATCCAACCGTTTATCTGCTGCCAAATTCTAATATCAACAGTTCAAACTCCACCAACTGCCCGAGGAGTGCATCAATTCTCGAATCTATTTTCTGCGCAAAAAAGAACCCGACCGGGGTTCATCCTTTTTTGTGAACGGATCACTGAATGTTCCTTTTTGAGGAATTTTTTCTAAGGTATTGTGTTTTGTTCTCAAACATGTGCCTACAAATTTGGAGCCTTTTCAGAGATGTTCTTTACCGTCATGTCGGTGTCAAACCAGTCTGATATCCTTGCTCCATGGAATGCCGACCTGCGTCAACCGCACTATTGCACCGGTGAGCCGATGTCAACCACGTTGCATCGTCACCTCGGTAAGACGACCAAGAGTTCGACATCGCGAAGGTCAAATCATTGCCAAGACAACATCGTTGCCGCACGGATAGCACGGGTCAGGCGTGCCGACATTGCCTCACGGTCACTTCATCAAGCCGACATCGTCGCGTGCACAAATTTTTACTAACGTCGGCATCGCCATGTCGTCGCTACCTTCAGCCGACATCCACCACACTGACCCGCTCCATCACATCGGCTGATGTAGGGGCTCCGACGTCACATCACCGAGTTGCCCCGCCACCTTGGATGGTCTGGGACTTCGCCGTTGATACGTCTCCAACGTATCTATAATTTTTGATTGTTCCATACTATTATATTATCTATTTTGGATGTTTTATATGCATTAATATGTTATTTTATATTATTTTGGGGACTAGCTTATTAACCAAGAGCCCAGTGCAGTTTCTGTTTTTTCCCTTGTTTTTGAGTTTCGCAGAAAAGGAATACCAAACGGAGTCCAAATGGAATGTAACCTTCGCGATGATTTTTATTGGACTAGAAGACACCCCAAAGACTTGGAGATCAAGTCGGAAGATCCACGAGGCGGCTACAAGGGGGAGGGCGCACCCAGGGGGTAGGGCACGCCCCCTGCCTTGTGGGCCCCTCGTGACTCTCCTAACCTAATTCTTCGGCCTATATATTCACATATATTCCCAAACCACCAGAGGTATCCACGAAAACACTGTTCCACTGTCACAACCTTCTGTTCCCGTGAGATCCCATCTAGGGGCCTTTTCCGGCATCCTGCAGGAGGGGGATTCGATCATGGAGGGCTTCTACATCAACTCTATTGCCCTTCTAATGAAGCGTGGGTAGTTTACCACAGACCTACGGGTCCATAGCTAGTAGTTAGATGGCTTCTTCTATCTCTTTGATTCTCAATACCATGTTCTCCTCTATGTTCTTGGAGATCTATTCGACGTAATATTCTTTTGCGGTGTGTTTGTCGAGATCCGATGAATTGTGGATTTGTGATCAGCTTATCTATGAATATTATTTGAATCTTCTCTGACTTCTTACATTCATGATTTGAAATCTTTGTAATTCTCTTCGAATTATCGGTTTGGTTTAGCCTACTAGATTGGTTTTTCTTGCAATGAGAGAAGTCTTTAGCTTTGGGTTCAATCTTGCGGTGTCCTTTCCCAGTGACAGTAGGGGCAGCAAGGCACGTATTGTATTATTGCCATCGAGGATAAAAAGATGGGGTTCACATCATATTGCTTGAGTTTATTCCTCTACATCATCTCATCTTACTTAATGCGTTACTCTGTTCTTCATGAACTTAATACTCTAGATGCAGGCAGGAGTCGGTCTATGTGTGGAGTAATAGTAGTAGATGCAGAATCGTTTCGGTCTACTTGACACGGACATGATGCCTATATTTCATAATCATTGCCTTAGATATCGTCATAACTTTGCGCTTTTCTATCAATTGCTCGACAGTAATTTGTTCACCCACCATGTTATTTGCTATCTTGAGAGAATCCTCTAGTGAAACCTATGCCCCCCGGGTCTATTTTCCATCATATTAGTTTCCGATCTACTATTTTGCAATCTTTTACTTTCCGATCTATAAACCAAAAACCCTCAAAATATTTACTTCATCGTTTGTCTAGTTTCATCTATCTTTATCAGATCTCACTTTTGCAAGTAACCGTGAAGGGATTGACAACCCCTTTATCGCGTTGGGTGCAAGTTGTTTGATTGTTTTGTGCAGGTATTGGTGATTTGTGCGTTGTCTCCTATTGGATTGATACCTTGGATCTCAAACTGAGGGAAATACTTATCTCTACTTTGCTGCATCACCCTTTTCTCTTTAAGGGAAAAACTAACGGAAGCTCAAGAAGTAGCAGCCATCGCTTCATCAACCCGCTTCGGGGCTCTAGCGTCACCCCGCCGACCTGATTCATCAAGACAACTGGACCGGGGCTTCGTCTCACCACGATAATTGTGTCGTGTCGTCACTTGATCGGACCGAACTCCTCGAGACCGTCTTGGACGCTAGGACCTCATCCTGCTGCAAGCTTGGAACACGTCATCAACACTTGGAATATAAACCAGCTAAGTCAATTTCATGCTTAATTTTTCTCTAAAAATTGGTTTTGTTTAGTTTGGCCAGGCATTATATATGTGTTGAATGATAATGTTTCCTATTTGTTCATTTTAATCGTTCTAAGTAATTTACTCAAGTCAAATCATACTTGGAGCTATTAAAACCTTTACATTAATTGGCATAGTAATCGTTTCGTTAGGCTGACTCAACGACACCGACCTACCCCAAAACATCGGCTGGTCTAGGGGCTTCGCGCCACATCATCGACCTACTTCGGTCACCTTGTCTCACCGCGCGGAGCTTGCCATGACGACTTGCTCCTACTCACACATATGGCTACTACTACTATATTCGGTTGCAATAACCACCACCCGAGCAAATCAGGTGTTATTTCTCCTACTGATTATGTGTTGCATAGATTATTAGTGTCGGCATATTTTCTATCAGTTTGCGCTATCTTGTGTACACACGTGTTTTGTGATGCCGGCCTGCAATACTATTTGCATCGCGAATTTGGACTTTGTCACGCCGTCACCACGTCGGGTCAACACCATCGTTCTAGGAATTCTGACCAACTTGACATCTCCGCGCTGATACTCCATCGATCTAACTTCGATGCCCATGCCATATATCTCCGAATTTTAATTTGCCATAAATTAATTATGCAAAGGTATTATTATTATTATTATTATACCTGGCTTGCATTATTTTATGTGAGTAGGAAATCTACTTCGACTGCGCCATAACATCACCTTGGCGAGCCGCCCTATGCAGGCATCCCCGCGTTGTCACCCCATCAATCCGATGTCAACCCCATGGGTTTTCCACCTTGGCTGGCCGATGCTACTTGTGATAGGCGTTGGAATTCCTCGAAGAGGAAGAGTGATGTAGTATAGTAGTAGATAGTATTTCCCTTTGTTAAGAACCAAGGTTTACTGAACCAGTAGGAGACACCACATAAACAAGATATTCGATACTTGCACACAACAACAACAACAACAACAACAACAACAACAAACAAAGCCTTTAGTCCCAAACAAGTTGGGGTAGGCTAGAGGTGAAACCCATAAGATCTCGCAACCAACTCATGGCTCTGGCACATGGATAGCAAGCTTCCACGCACCCCTGTCCATAGCTAGCTCTTTGGTGATACTCCAATCCTTCATGTCTCTCTTAACGGACTCCTCCCATGTCAAATTCGGTCTACCCCGCCCTCTCTTGACATTCTCCGCATGCTTTAGCCGTCCACTATGCACCGAAGCTTCTGGAGGCCTGCGCTGAATATGCCCAAACCATCTCAGACGATGTTGGACAAGCTTCTCTTCAATTGATGCTACCCCAACTCTATCTCGTATATCATCATTCCGAACTCGATCCTTCCTCGTGTGGCCACACATCCATCTCAACATACGCATCTCTGCCACACCTAACTGTTGAGCATGTTTCCTTTTAGTCGGCCAACACTCAGCGCCATACAACATTGCGTGTCGAACCGCCATCCTGTAGAACTTGCCTTTTAGCTTTTGTGGCACTCTCTTGTCATAGAGAATGCCAGAAGCTTGGCGCCACTTCATCCATCCGGCTTTGATACTTGCACACACACAAAGAAAATGCTTGCACCCAATGAAGGAAAGAGGGTTTTCAATCCCATTGTTCTCACCAATTATAAGGATTAAGTCTCATGGTGGTAGATATATAAAATAAAATAAAATATAAATAAAAAGGAAATAAAAACAGCGATCAATTTTTAGGGTTTTAGTAAATATGGAGGATGGACCCGGGGGCCATAGGTTTACTAGAGGCATCTCTCTCATAGGCATAACAACGGTGGGTAGACAAATTACTATTGGGCAATTGATAGAATAGCGCATAGTTATGATGATTCTTCATGGCATGATCAATATATAGGCATTACGTCCATGACAATTAGACCAAAATCCATCTGCATCTACTACTATTACTCCAACCCAAGACCGCTAACTAGCATGCATCTCAAAGTATCTAGTTCATGACAAACAAAGTACCACTTTAAGCATGACCACATAATGTAGACAAAGTAAGATCAAGCAATAAGTTTGAAACTCGTCATTTTATCCTTAGTAGCAACAATACAATACGTGCCTTGCAACTCTTCCCATCATAGAGTAAGGACACTTCAAGATTGAACCTAGTACCAGCACCTCTCCCACTCAAGATAAATTGATCTAATTGGCCAAAGAAGATATATAGATTGGAGAGACATACAAGGCTATAAAATCATAAATAAATAAATCTAAAAAATGACTCAAATACTTTCAAAGAATGATCTGATCGTAAACCCACAATTCATTAGATCCCAACAAACACACCACGAGAATTACATGGAATAGATCTCTGAGGAGATCATTGTATTGAAGATCAGAGAGAGAGAGAGAGAGAGATCTAGATACTACTATGGACCCGTAAGTCCAGTGGTAACTACTCACGAGGTCGATGAAGATTGTCTTCCCAATGGTTTCCCCCACCGACAGAGTACCAGAAAAGGCCTCTAGATGGGATCACGGAAGAACAGAGGCTTGCAACAACGATAAAATTGTTTTGGGTCTTGCTATGGGGGTTTCTGGATTTTAGGGAATTTATAGGCCAGAGATTAGGTCAAACGGAGCCACGTGGGCCTCACAAGTGCTGATGGCGCCCCTCTGGCGCGACCCCCTTCAGCTTGTCACTCCCTGGGTGTCTTTTGGTCTCTCTCCCAAAGCTTCTAGGGTCTCTTTTGGTCCAAAAAAATCACCCTAAAGTTTCACCATGTTTGGACTTCGTTTGTTATGGTTTTTCTGTGGAACATGTTAGGTAGCATTCCACATCAAAAATTCTGTTTTTATCATTTACCTGCTCGAGGATGAGCGGGAATTAAGCTTCAGGATGCTTGATACGTCTCCAACGTATCTATAATTTTTTATTGTTCCATGCTATTATAGTATCAGTCTTGGATGTTTTATATAATCTTTTGTGGTATTTTATATCATTTTTTGGGACTAACCTATTAACCTAGTGCCAAGTGCCTTTTGTGTTTTCAGCTTCTTTTTGGTTTTCCAGGAAATCATTATCAAACAGAGTCCAAATGCTACGAAACTTTTGATGATTTTTTTCTGGACAAAAGAGACCCTAGAAGCTTCGGGAGGAGACCAGACGAGAAGCAAGGAGACGACAAGGCAACAGGGCACTCCCAAGGGGTTAGGCATGCCCTGATGCCTTTTGGGCCCCTCGTGACTCTGTCTGACATAATTCCACCTCTATAAATTCTCTAAAATCGGGAAACCAATAGAGAGCCACCCAAAACATTTTTTCTACCGCCGCAAGTTTCTGTTCTTCCGTGATCCCATCTGGAGGCATTTTTCGGTACTCTGCCAGAGGGCTTATACATCATCCTTGCTGCCCTCCGATGATGTGTGAGTAGTTCACCATAGACCTACGGGTCCATAGCTAGTGGCTAGATGGCTTCTTCTCTCTCTTTGATCTTCAATACAATGTTCACCTCGATGTTCTTGGAGTTCTATCGATGTAATCTTCTTTTGCACTGTGTTTGTTGGGATCCGATGAACTGTGGGTTTATGATCTGAATATTTATGAATATCAATTGAGTCTTCTCTGAACTCTTTTATGCATGATTGTTATAGCTTTATATTTCTCTCCGATATGTCCATTTGGTTTTGCCAACTAGATTGTTTTATCTCAAGTGGGAGAGGTGCTTTGTAATGGGTTCAATCTTGCGGTGCTCTATATCACAGTGACCGAAACGGACAAGACACGTATTTCTATTGTTGCCATTAAGGGTAAATGACGCGGTTTATTCATATTGATTGGCTTTACTTTGTCTACATCATGTCATCTTACTTAAGGTGTTACTCTATTTTAGACTTAACTAGCACACATGCCCGTGCGTTGCAACGGGAGACAAAATATTGCACGCCCATCTACTGCCCGCCTAACGGCATCACCGCCACTTGTCTGCAAATAACCCCAGTCCATCATCAACATCACTGCATCCCTGCAGCCTATGTGAATCCTTTGACACGACGTACAACATGTGACACAACCTCCACTCCATCCCCACGGTTGTCATGTGAGACACGCTGTCGCATCCCCTCCCCGCTAGAGGACTTCCAACCTCCACCACAGGAACTCTGGATCGTCCTCCCACATGATCCATGTAGCGGTACCAACAGGGCGCACTCCTAGCATAGAGAACGCAAATGTGTCCGTGCATTGCAACAGGAGATAAAAAAAGCGCATACTTCTAGCACAATAAGTATGACTCAAGACCCATTCACTGGTGCACGTTATCTATTTGAACATAGTATCTCATTCTAGTTGTTGTTTATCCTGCTTCCCTCCCTCACCAATAGTCATCATATCCATCTAATTGCAACGCGTGCAAATATGGTCAATCCAAAGGTGATGGTCTCGGCCACCGCACTCACGTCTCTCACTAAACTACGCCATTGCAAACTGGTGCATGTTTAATCCAAATATGGTCAATCCAAACTAGTGCATGTTTAATAGTTTTTTTACCTAATCTCGTCGAGATGGGGCATGAAGGACACCATTCCTGAGGTATTGCCTAGGCCTAGTCCCTGATACGCCCACTGACTTTAAAATTACATATATTTTTTTCAAAATGCATCAACATTCTTTTTGAAACACAATCACCTTTTAAATCACATGGAATATCTTAAAGGGCATGGATATTTTTTACATTACGAATATATTTTTAAGCACATGAACACTTTTTAGAATTACATGATTTTTTTCGACAAAAGGGCGGATATGTTTCAAATTATATAAATATTATTTGCATACATGAACAATTTCTTAATAAAGTTACATGAACATTTAAAAAAATTTAATAAGATTTTTCAAAAGTCCGAAGACATTGAAAATGACACAAAAATTAAAACATGAGAACACTTTTTATGATGTTCTAATTGTATTTCTTTTATGGAACGTTCTAATTTGGAGTGCAACTGATCAGGAGGTATGCACGCCTCAGCAATAACATATGAGAAGGTCTCTGTCGAATCTATATTCATCACCTCTTTCTATTAATTAATAGCCATTTTGTGTGCGGTTGAATTTGGCCATACCACCCACCTTTTCTTCCTTTTCTTTGTATAAGCCTGCTTAAATTAGGTAGCCATTTACAATTTAGCTGTTCATGGCAGGCACCAGGCTCCTTCCTTTCCTTTGGAATAATTAATGCCGAAAGCTCAAAAAAAAATTTAATGCCGCATCCCTCCCTATTATGGCCAGCTTAATTAAGTGTCACTTCGTTTGATTGATCTTTCCATGGAACCCAGGCCCAAACTCCTTCCTTTTCTTTGTTCGCAATGTGGGACTATTAATTAAACTACAAATCCTGAATTTTAACAGTAGAAGGGGCTGTTTTTTAATTATAAACTAATGAAAAATTAGTACCACCTCGGATATTAGAAAACCTCAAAAAGACAAAAATAATAATATGGGTGAACGGATGAAAAAATTAGCGAAACATACCTTGCTTTATTAGTAGGTATAGATACTCTAGATGCATGCTGGATAGCGGTCGATGGGTGGAGTAATAGTACTGGATGTAGGCAGGAGTCGGTCTACTTGTCTCGGACGTGATGCCTATACACATGATCTTTGACTTGGATATCATCATAACTATGCGCTTTTTTTATTAATTTCCCAATAGTAATTTGTTCACCCACCATATGTTATGTGTTTGAGAGAGAAGTCTCTAGTGAAAACTATGGTCTACTTTTATCATATATAAAAACACAAAAATACCTTGCTGTAATTTTCTATTTTAGTTTATTTTATCTTTATAATTTATCTATCTACCACTACGAGATTTAATTCTTGCAAATAACCGCCAAGGGGATGGACAACCCTCTTGTTTGCGTTGGATGCAAGTATTTGCTTTTGTGTGTGCAAGTGTTGTTCACGAGGCTTTGTGTGATTCTCCTACTGGATTGATAAGCTTGGTTCTTAATTGAGGGAAATACTTATCTCTACTATATTTTATCATCCTCTCCTCTTTGTGGAAATCCCAATGCAGCTCACAAGTAGCAGCTACTGGGATTAGCGGTTTTTATTTTATACTTCGGCTGCATCCCGGACTTTAGGCCGGCACACACCTTGAGGGCTATTGGCTATACATCTCGGCGGAGAATAAATTGCACCAATCAGAAATATTCCACGAAAAATTTCCTCGTGGAAACTGGCATGGTGGAAAATGTTTTCTTTCATGGAGACCGGCCATCTGGATCAACAACTCAAGACCGAGGTGGTGCACGCCACTTTGGAACCTGTCTGGCCTCGAGACCGGCTATGAGCGACTGGCTACACGGAAGACTTCTTTTCCATCGTATAGCCCGACTAAGCTCCTTCAAACATTTTCAAGACCGAGGTTGTCAGTGACACCTTGGATGCAGTCCGACATCGGAGCTCGGCTCCAAGAAGATACCGCCACACGTGAAAAGCTTCAAACCCAAGGTGTGTCATGAAAACAACAAGGCATTGATAAAGGCCAAGAATTCAAAGGTGGCTCCTTACATGCTTGGCACATTAACTCTTAGGATACACCTCGGCGATCCTCGAGATCAGAGATGGGGCATTTTGTTGAACCAACTTTCGAGATCACCGATTGCTGAAGAAAAATTATTTGAAAGAACCAAGGAGCGTTCCCAACTTGAAGAACGGCTCAGGGGATACTCATTGTGTCCTAGAATTGTGGGTACTCACCATGTCGTCTCCAAGCAAGGAGGGCCGGGCCGAGGACCCCCGTGGCGGTTCATTATCGGGCCACTTAGAGCGGCCTATGGCGATCTACACGGAGACTTGACGTACAAGACAAAACAAGGACCCCTAATCTATGGAGGACTCCTCTGCACAGACATAGCCGACTAGGCTCCTGTTATCCTAGGCCTTTGGTACATTATATAAACCAAGGATAGGATAGTCGTTAGATCATTAGAATCTTACACACAATCTCGTGCTAGACCACCTATACTCTATACTCCCTCAAATCAATACAATCAGAAGCAGGATGTAGGGTATTATCTCTCTGAGAGATCCTGAACCTAGGTAAATCCATGTGTCCATTGTTACAATCACATCAAGGCTACTAGCTCGGGATCCCCACCCCAGATCTGCCGGATTTAGCTCCGAAAGATGGCCAATGCAAGTCCTGCTAGGTGAATGTTGCAGTGTGATGGGTGTACGGATCAATGCTCATATCGGTTCCAGAACGACCTTGTCCAAGTGTAGATGATATTCTATGGCTTCGTCACCATCGTCTCTGACTCGACTGGCCACCTCGGCCCAGTTGAGACCTTCTCTCTAGTCCGGATCATAAGATCCGACAACATGGAGTACACCGTGAACTGTTGCTAAGAGTTGATCTTCACGGGTATGGCACCTCACCAAGTCCGGGAGCAGCAGATGCCTGATCTCTCGATCTTGATATCAGATTGAATCTTGCCGAAACCCGATCTCAATGTCAGATCAAATATTGGGATTACCGGAAGAAGTCAATTTTTGGACCCACCCACCATCCATCTCATCGAGAACGTCGATGACCTCAGAACCATCCTTAAAGGAACCACTGAGGAGGCAGAGGATACAAAAGAGGAGATCAATGAGTTGACAGATAGCCGACCACCAGCCATGGTGCCCTCGCGCAAGTGGAAGGTAACCTAGAACTACGATTGCTATATGGTGGACACACCTAAGACTAGCTAGGACAACGTCAACGGTAATAACAAGGATGGCATATCCGAGGAGGACCACGAGAGGAGGAGTCCTTTGCATGATGGACCACACGAAGAGTAGGGGGAGCCTCGGTCCAACACCGAGTTTGGTTCCCATGATGAGGATATACTGAACGAGTTGTTTGGCATCCCTCACCATGATGAAGCTTGGCTGAGATTGCTGAGAACAACAACCAAGGTGGCCAAGGGTAACAACCGACTGCTAGGTCGGCTTCAGGATCTTGAAGATCACCGACAACAGGTCCTCCGGTATGAGGAAGATCTAAAAGCAAGTGAAAGGTGGCCAAGCAGGCTGACAGAGCTAAAGCTGACATATCTTGGGGCAAGGGATCCTAAGCTAAATGTCTTGGAACGATGGTAATAAGGACACATGATTTAACCTTGCTTCAGGCCCTTAGAGAGAAATAAAACCTTATGTCCTGCTTGTGCTTTATTGCATTGGAGTGTGAATATACTACATGTTTTTCTTCTTCGAAAAGGAGGTTGAACCCCCGGCCTTTGCATCAATCGATGCACACAACCATCTTTATTAGTTATTCAATAATGGTCTGACGAGAACATACATCAAACCACCCAAAGCCACCACGCATACCTACAAAATCGATAATGTGGAGTGTCCCCACTCCCCACCATCTAGATCCGAGGTCACCGTCGGTCCGCCCACATGACATATCAGGAGTCCACACCCGATGCAACAAACCTAAAGTGTGCACTGCATGCATACGTTTTAGAAGCCGCCACCACCATCAGACCACTGGCCCATCTCCAGGAAAGAGATCTACATCATCCTCGCCAGGCCAACCATCCGTCGACGCCGCCATAGCATCAAACAGCGAAGCCACCCTACGCTCATCCATCCCATTGCATCTGTCGGTGAGACTAGACTGCACCATGCCACCAAGATCGACCATCGTCGACGCGGTGAGTGTGATGCCGCTCCACCTGCCAACTGGTGGAAATATGCCCTAGAGGCAATAATAAAGTTGTTATTATTATATTTCCTTATTCATGATAAAGGTTTATTTTTCATGCTAGAATTGTATTGATTGGAAACTTAAATACATGTGTGGATACATAAACAAATACCGTGTCCCTAGTAAGCCTCTACTAGACTAGCTCGTTGATCAAAGATGGTTAAGGTTTCCTAACCATGGACATGTGTTGTTACTTGATAACGGGATCACATCAATAGGAGAATGATGTTATGGACAAGACCCATCCGTTAGCTTATCATATGATTGTTTAGTTTATTTCTATTGCTTTCTTAATGTCAAATACATATTCCTTCAACTATGAGATCATGCAACTCCCGGATACCAGAGGAATACCTTGTGTGCTATCAAATGTCACATCGTAACTGGGTGATCATAAATATGCTCTATAGGTATCTCCAAAGCTATCTATTGAGTTGGCATGGATCGAGATTAGGATTTGTCACTCTATGTATCGAAGAGGTATCTCTGGGCCCTCTCGGTAATACACATCACAAGAAGCTTGCAAGCAAAGTGACTAAGGAGTTAGTTACGAGATGATGTATTATGGAACGAGTAAAGAGACTTGCCGGTAACGAGATTGAACTAGGTATGAAGATACCGACGATCGAATCTCGGGCAAGTAACATACCAATAGACAAAAGGGAATTACATATATTGTCATAAGATTCCATCGATAAAGATCTTCATAGAATGTATAGGAACCAACATGGGCATCTAGGTTCTGCAATTGGTTATTGACCGGAGAGGCGTCTCGGTTATGTCTACATCATTCTCGAACCCGTAGGGTCCGGACGCTTAACGTTTGATGATGATATAGTTTTATATGAGTTATGTGATTTGGTGACCGAATGTTGTTCGGAGTCCCGGATGAGATCACGGACATGATGAGGAGCTCTGGAATGGTCCGGAGGTAAAGATTGATATATAGGATGACGCTATTTGATCACCAGAAAGGTTTCAAAGTGTATCGGGTAGTCATCGGATCACCGGAAGGGGTTCCAGGAAGCCCCAAGAGGTTAATGGGCCTTATGGGCCAAGAGGGGGGAACACACCAACCCACAAGGGGCTGGTGCGCCCCTTCCCTTAGCTGCTGGCCCTATGGATGGAAAGGGGGGAGGTCTAGCCCCTCTTTCCTTCCCTCCACCTCAGAGGAAGGAAGGGGGGGGGGCACCTCCTCCTGCTTTCCCCTCGCAGGCAAACATGGAAGGGGGGAGCCAAAGGGCAGACACCTAAGGGGGCCGACCGGCCACCTTGGGGCGCACTAAAGACTGCCTCTCCTCCCCTACCTATATATATGAGAGGGAGGGGCGCCACACAAACCCACGACAATATCTTAGCCGTGTGCGGCGCCCCTCTCCATAGTTTAGTCCTCCGTCTAGTTTTTCCGCAGTGCACGGCGAAGCCCTGCGGGAACAAATTCACCATCACCGTCACCATTCCGTCGTGTTGCCGGAACTCATCTACTACTTTGCTCGTCTTGCTGGATCAAGAAGGCGAGGACGTCATCGAGCTGATCGTGTGCTGAACGCGGAGGTGCCGCACGTTCGGTACTTGATCGGTTGGATCGCGAAGGTGTTCGACTACATCAACTACATTGTTAAATGCTTTTGATTTACGGTCTATGAGGGTACATAGACATACTCTCCCCTCTCATTGCTATGCATCTCCATGGATAGATCTTGCGTGTGCATAGAATTTTTTTTGTTTTCCATGCAACATTCCCCAACAGTGGCATCCGAGCCAGGTCTATGCGTAGATGATATGCATGATTAGAACACAAAGGAGTTGTGGGAGGTGATGGTCATACTTCTTACCACCAACGTCTTATTTTGATTTGGTGGTATTGTGGGATGAAGTGGCCCGGACCAACCTTACATGTTCACGCACACATGAGACCGGTTCCACCGACTGACATGCAACTTGTTTTGCATAAAGGTGGCTGGTGGGTGTCTGTTTCTCCTACTTTAGTAGAATCGAATTTGACTACGGCCGGTCCTTGAAGAAGGTTAAAACAGCAAACTTGATAGTCACCGTTGTGGTTTGTGTGTAGTTAAGAAAGGTTCTTGCTAGAAGCCCATAGCATCCACGTAAAACTTGCAACAACAAAGTAGAGGATGTCTAACTTGTTTTTGCAGGGCATGTTGTGATGTGATATGATCAAGACGTGATGTGATATACATTGTTGTACGAGATGATCATGTTTTGCAATATTGACAACCGGTAGGAGCCTTAGGGTTGTCTCTTAATTACTGTATGAAATGCAAGTGCCATGTAATTGCTTTACTTTATCGCTATGCGTTAGCAATAGTTGGCGAGGTGACCCCGACGCAACGATGGAGATCAAGGTGTCGAGCTGGTGACGATGGAGATCATGACGATGCTTTGGAGATGGAGATCAAGAGCACAAGATGATGATGGCCATATCATGTCACATATTTTGATTGCATGTGATGTTTATCCTTTATGTATTTTATTTGCTTAGAATGGCGGTAGCATTATAAGATGATCCCTTCACTAAATTTCAAGATAAAAGTGTTCTCCCCAAGTATGCACCATTGCCAAAGTTCGTCATTTCGAAGCACCTCATGATGATCGGGTGTGATAGACTCTACGTTCACATACAACGGGTGTAAGACAGTTTTGCACATGCAGAATACTTGTGTTAAACTTAATGAGCCTAGCATGTACATACATGGTCTTGGAACACTAGAGACCGAAAGGTTGAACGTGGGTCATATAGTAGATATGATGAACATAGAGATGTTCACCATTGATGACTACCCCATCTCACGTGATGATCGGACATGGGTTAGTTGATTTGGATCATGTATCACTTAGATAACTTGAGGGGTGCTCATTTAAGTGGGAGTTCATTAGTAATTTGATTAATTGAACTTAATTTATCATGAACTTAGTCTTAATAGTTTTTCTTATCTATGTTGTAGATCAATGGCCCGTGCTACCATTCCCCTGAATTTTAATGCATTCCTAGAGATAGCTAAGTTGAAAGATGATGGTAGGAACTACACGGACTTGGTCCGTAACTTGAGGATTATCCTCATTGCTGCACAGAAGAATTATGTCCTTGATGCACTGCTAGGTAACCCACCCGCTACCGCTAATCTAGACGTTGTGAACGCCTGGCAAATGCGGACCGATGACTACTCGATAGTTCAGTGTGCCATGGTTTACGGTTTAGAACCGGGGCTGCAAAAGCGTTTTGAGCACCACAAAGCATATGAGATGTTCCAAGAGATGAAGTTGATATTTCAAGCTAATGCTCGGGTTGAGAGATATGAAATCTCCAACAAATTTATAGCTGTAAGATGGAGGAGAACAGTTCTGTTAGTGAACACACACTCAAAATGTCTGGGTATCATAACCACTTGACTTAGGCGGGAATTGATCTTCCAGTTGAGAGTGTTATTGACAGAGTTATACAGTCACTGCCACCAAGCTATAAAGGCTTCATGATGAACTATAATATGCAAGGGATGACGAAAACATTCCAGAGCTCTTTGCGATGCTGAAATCGGCGAAGGTAGAAATCAAGAAGGACCATCAAGTGTTGATGGTTAACAAAACCACTAGTTTCAAGAAAAGGGCAAGGGAAAGAAAGGGAACTTCAAGAAGAATGGCAAGCGAGTTGCCGCTCCCGTGAAGAAGCCCAAAGATTCACCAAAGCCTGAAATTGAGTGCTTCTACTGCAAGGGAATTGGTCACCGAAAGCGGAACTGCCCCAAACACTTGGCAGATAAGAAGGATGGCAAATTGAACAAAAGTATATTTGATATACATGTTATTGATGTGTACCTTAATAATGCTCGTAGTAGCCTGGGTATTCGATATTGATTCGGTTTCTCTTATTTGTAACTCGAAACAGTAGCTGCGGAATAAACGAAGATTGGCTAAGGATGAGGTGGCCATGCGTGTCGGGAATGGTTCCAAGGTCGATGTGATCGCCGTCAGCACGCTACCTCTACATCTACCTTCTGGAGTAGTTTTAGACCTCAATAATTGTTATTTGGTGCCAGCGTTGAGCATGAAAATTATATCTGGATCTTGTTTATTGCGAAACGTTTATTAAGTCAAAGAATAATGGTTGTTCTATTTATATGAGTAATATCTTTTATGGTCATGCACCTTTGATGAATGGTCTATTCTTGTTGAATCTCGATCGTAGTGATACACATATTCATAATATTGATGCCAAAAGATGCAAAGTTGATAATGATAGTGCAACATAGTTGTGGCACTGCCATTTAAGTCATATTGGTACAAAGCGCATGAAGAAACTCCATGCAGATGGACTTTTGGAATCACTTGATTATGAATCATTTGATACTTGCAAACCTTGCCTCATGGGCATGATGACTGAAACTCCGTTCTCCAGAACAATGGAGCGAGCTAATGACTTATTGGAAATAATACATACCGATGTATGATGTCCGATGAGTGTTGAGGCACATGGCGAGTATCGTTATTTTCTAAGCTTTACAGATGATTTGAGTAGGTATGAGTATATCTACTTAATGAAACACAAATCTGAAACATTTGAAAAGTTCAAAGAATTTCAGAGTGAAGTAGAGAATCATCGTAACAAACAATAAAATTTCTACGATCTGGTCGTGGAGGTGAATATTTGAGTTACGAGTTTGGCCTTCATTTAAAACAATGTGGAATTGTTTCACAACTCACGCCACCTGGAACACCGCGACGTAATGGTGTGTCAGAACGTCGTAACCGTACTTTATTCGATATTTATGGTGCGTTTTATGATGTGTCTTACCGATTTGCCTTTATTATTTTGGGGTTATGCATTAGAGACAGCCGCATTCACGTTAAATAGGGCACCATCTGACAATGACATGTACCTAGGGTAGGGTCCTAGGCCTGACCTATATGCCCTACCAAAGGACACTACATAAAGAATCCAAGACCTACAAAGTTAGAGAGCGGATACCAACTAGAATGACAGCAGCGTGCAAGTCACTCGACATAAGATCCACTTGGTTACCGACTGGAATGGCAGGCGTCTAAGCGACTTCCGGCGAGGTTGCGTTCTTCGAACTCCTTCGACATGATTTTCGGCGGCAGACTGTCTCTGGGTCATGAGATCCATCTCGGCGCACTCAGTTTCATCGCTGATGATTCGACCTGGCTCCAGGAAGACCCCCCCCTTGACGTCGAGGCGCTCCCTATTCTCGGGGCGACGCATTTCCATGCAAGTTCCTGCGGCGTCCTCCTACAGCAGCCGTCGACTCAGTATCGGTTGGCTCCGGTCGCGCCTTCCCCTCGCTACTCACCGTCGTAAGCGATCCGGTCGCTTGCAGCTTCTGTAGTGGGTGAAGCACACGGTGGCTCGCCAGTCATCCACTCCATAGATCACGGCAATCGAGACTGATGAGTCCCTTTATGGATTGTTCGATCTATCATCTGGTCACTCAGATACACTTTCCGAGTGCGAAAGCAATGATCCAGCGGCCGAAGTCCTAGTGATTGGCTCCCAGTGCAGCCCACCTGGGTTTCCCCGCGGAGGGGGTGAAAGCGGTGGTCCATCGCACACCAACAACGAGTACTACCCAAGGACCTCACTGCGAAACAAAGAGAAGAACTGAAGTGCAGGAACGAGAAGGCCCTTCAGACCGCCATCATTGGGGAGACCACCGAGGCTCGGGCTTTGGAACCCGCACGAGTAGCTACTCTGGCTGAACGCGCGTGCCTGGAGGATCTCCAGAAGTCACTCAAAGACCGTGCTCGTAGGCTGCCCCCAAATCCCAGTCGATGGCAGCGACAACTCTTTCTGACTGGATCACAAAACGAGTATTAGGTATTCCGCACTCCAATCCAGAATGTTGCAGCTGCTGCACGGATTGCAGATTCTATTCAGCTGTCCCGATTCGAAGCAAGAGAAGGTCTTCGACATATCCAACATTTCTCAGAGCACCTGGGGAACAGAATTCAGCTATTTCCTAGTCGCGCAACATGATTCACAACAAGTCAGTAAGGGTAGACACAGTTCAGTCAGTGCACAGCCCAAGATCGCCCCCGCGACGCGTCATTCGCGGCCACCACCAGGATCAGTACCTAGATCAAGGTCGTGGCCCATTTGTTCCCCAACATCACCGTGATGACCGCTATCGAATGCCGACGGCCCCTTCGAGGAGCGGGTCGTACGCGCCCCAGCGGTATGACGACAGGCGTCCGTATGGCGACGAGTGGAGAAATCCAGTCGACCCCCGAGAGCCTGGGTTCGATGCAAGGTTAGCCCTTGTGCATGGCCTAGTTGACAAGGGAGGGCTCACCGAGAGGGTCTAGATAGAGATCGCTCGAGTGGAAGTGGTGTGTTTGTCTTAGGGCCCAAGTGTTTCAGCAGGGCCATACGAGCCGCTGAGATACCGCCCAATTTCAGATTGGCCACAGGCATGAACAAATTCACTGGTGATTCGAAGCCAGACACATGGTTGGAGGATTACCGAGTGGCTGTATAGATTGGTGGAGGCAATGATGATGTTGCCATGAAACACCTGCCCTTGATGATAGAAGGATCGGCCTGGGCGTGGTTGAACCAGTTGGCTCCTACCAACATTTACTGTTGGGAAGACTTGGCCCAAGTGTTTATCAAAACATTCAAAGGCACTTGCAAGCGACCTGCTGGACTGACTGAATTGCAGCATTATGTCCAGAAGCCGAATAAAACTTTGAGAGATTACATACATCGGTGGACCACGCTTCACCATGTGGTGGAGAATGTTATGGAGCATCAAGCAGTCTGCACTTTCAAGGAAGGCGTCCGGTACAGAGAGCTCATCCTGAAATTTGGTAGGTCTGGGACCTTGTCCATGAACCGAATGATGGAGATCGCCACTCGATACGCGAATGGCGAAGAAGAGGACCGTCTTCACGGCGGCAAAGGAAAATCTCATGAGCATGACCCCAACAACGCTAACCCCAGTCGAAAGCAGAAGCGCAAGGCTGAAGGAGTGGGTCTGGCTGAGGCAACCATTGTAGCTGTGCAGGGCAAGTTCAAAGGAAATCCCAAAGATCCGTGGACCCCTAAGAAAGTGAAGGATCAGTCGGGACAGGACGTCCTCGATTTGCCGTGTGCTATTCACACCAAGAAAGATGAAGAGGGTAACTTGATATTACCCAATCATACCACTCAACAATGTAGATTTCTGATTCAGCAATTTCGTGAAAGTTAGCCGAGTGAAAAGGATGTGACAATGACGACGATGAAGAAAAGGCAGAAGATTACCCGAAGGTCAATGCCACTCTGGTGATTTTTGCTGAAGTTGAGAGCAAAAGTCGACTGAAAGTCATCAACTGTGAGGTGAACATGGTTGCTCCGGTGACTAAAACGTACCTCAAGTGGTCAAAGACTCCTGAAAGGATCGAGAAGAGGTGTCTAGAGGGGGTGAATAGACTCTTAGTAAGAAAAGTTGCAGTTTTTAATTTCTTTAAGTTGAAGTGGAGTTTTGGCACAAGTTTAAACATTCACAATACATATCAAGCAAGCATGATAAGAGTATATGATCAGCAAAAAGTAAATCATGCAAGTTGCAAGAATGTAAAGGGATGGGATTTGAGTGTGCAAATGCAATTGGAGACACGGAGATTTTTGGCGTGGTTCCGATAGGTGGTGCTATCGTACATCCACGTTGATGGAGACTTTAACCCATGAAGGGTAACGGTTGCGCGAGTCCACGGAGGGCTCCACCCACGAAGGGTCCACGAAGAAGCAATCTTGTCTATCCCACAAGGACCAAGACACAAGAGATCTACCAAGAAATTGACAAGTACCCGAAGTAGACTTTCTATCAACCTTGTCTCCGGCATAGTCCGAATGGAATAGCCAACAAGATAAAAAGAGGACCTCTTAGGATACCAAATGCCAAAATTTGGTGTATCTATTAAGTATCTCACTATCCTTTTCATAGCCTTAAGATGACATTCTTTGGGGGCCGCTTGATATGGTGCACACATGCACACACTTAGCATAATATCGGGACGGGAGGCACATAGATATAATAACGAACCAATCATAGAGCGATAAACCTTTTGGTCAATCGGTTTGCCATCCTTGGTCAAGTCAAGATGTCCACTGGTAGGCATGGGAGTTTTAATACCTTTGCATTCTTGTATATTGAACTTCTTGAATAAGTCCTTGGTGTACTTTGTTTGAGAAAAAAAGTTCCTTCCTTAGTTTGCTTGATTTGCAAACCAATAAAGAACTTGAGTTCACTCATCATAGACATCTCAAACTTCTTTGACATTAGCTTCCCAAACTTTTAACTAAATTGACAATTCTAAGATTACAGATCATGTCAATAGACTCATCAAGGATAGGATGCAATTGACAGTTCTAAGATTACGGATCATGTCAACTGATAGTTCTAAGATTACGGATCATGTCAATAGTGGAGCCAGTCATAGGAGGCACTCGGTTGCGCAATGTTCTCATGTATGGCGCAGTGGTTTGAACATTCTCTATGCTGAGATCCTCAAGGGGATGGACATTCCGATGTCCCGACTCAATGAGAGCAACATGCAGTTTCACGGAGTCATCCCAGGGAAAAAAGCAAAGTCACTCGGTCAGATTGCTTTGGATGTGGTTTTTGGCAACTCGAAGAATTTTGTAAGGAAAAGTTGATGTTTGAAGTGGTGGATTTTCACAATTCCTATCATGCTATTCTGGGCCAACCGACTTATGCTCGCTTCATGGCCCGGCCATGTTACGTGTACCTTAAGCTGAAGATGCCCGGACCCAAGGGCGTGATCACCATCACAGGGAATAGGCAGAGAGCCGAAGAATGTCTTCAGCAGGGATCCAAAATTTCTGGCGAGCAGATGGTAGTAGTGGAATTGGAAGAATACAAGAAGAATGCCGATCCGAGTGATTTGCTCCGCTCTAAGAAGCCAACTTTCGAGTCCGCTTTTCAGTCGGCAGGAGAGACCAAGCAAGTTCACATTCACCTGGAAGACCCTACCCCCGCTCCAACCAATATCTCAGAAACACTCAACAGTAAATTGGAAGCCGCGCTCATCTAGTTCCTCTGCGAGAACTAGGACATCTTTGCATGGAAACCATCTGACATGCCTGCTATACACAGGGGAGTGGATGAGCAGCGCTTAAGAGTTGACTCAAAGGCCAAACCTGCTAAAGAGCATCTCTGCCGCCCCGCTTCAGAGAAGAGGAAGGCGATTGGTGAAGAAGTGGCTCGGCTCCTGATGTCTACTACACAACTTTATTCTTGTAGACACGTGTTGGGCTTCCAAGTGCAGAGTTTTGTAGGACAGTAGCAATTTCCGCTCAAGTGGATGACCTAAGGTTTATCAATCCGTGAGAGGTGTAGGATGAAGATGGTCTCTCTGAAACGACCCTACAACCAAATACAAGAAATCTCTTGTGTCCCCAACACACCCAATACTATGGCAAATTGTATAGGTGCACTAGTTCGGCGAAAAGATGGTGATAAAAGTGTAATATGGATGGTAGAAATATATTTTTATAATCTGATTAAATAAAAATAGCAAGGTAGCAAATAGTAAACGGGCACAAAAACGGTATTGCAATGCTTGAAAATGAGGCCCAGGATCCGTACTTTCACCAGTGCAATCTCCCAACAGTGCTAATATAATTGGATCATATAACCGTCCGTCAACGTGCAATGAAGAATCACTCCAAAGTTCCTATCAAGCGGAGAACATAAGATAGAATTGTTTGTAGGGTACGAAACCACCTCAAAGCTATTATTTCTGATCAATCTATCCTAGAGTTTGTACTAAACTAACACGAAGCTATTCTTTCCGATCGATCTAACCAAGAGTTTGTACTAAAATAACACCAAAGCAAATTCAGATTCATAGTATTCAATCCAACACAAAGAACTTCAAAGAGTGCCCCAAGATTTCTACCGGAGAAACAAAGACAAGACCGTGCATCAACCCCTATGCATAGATTACCCAAATGTCACCTCGGGAATCCGTGAGTTGAGTGCCAAAACATATATCAAGTGAATCAATACGATACCATTGTCACCACGAGTATTATATTACAATACATATATCAACTGTTCTCAAATCCATAAAAGTATTCAATCCAATAACAACGAAATCCCAAAGGGAAAAACTCAATTCATCACAACAAGATAGAGAGGGGAAAACACCATACGATCCGACTATATTAACAAAGCTCGCGATACATGAAGATTGAGACATCTCAAGAACATAAGAGAGATAGACTAAACACATAGCTACTGGTACAAACCCTCAACCCTGAGGGTGGACTACTCCCTCCTCATCGTGGTGGCCGCCGGGATGATGAATATGGACATCGGAGATGATTCCCCCCTCCGGCAGGGTGCCGGAACTGGGTCTAGATTGGTTTTCAGTGGCTAAAGAGTCTTGCGGCGATGGAACTTCTGATCTTGGTTAACCCCTGATGGTTTATCTATTTATAGGATTTTTGGCATTGGTTTCACGCTAATATGGGCCTCGAGGGGAGCACAACCCACTGGGGCAAGCCAGGCCCACCAGGCACGCCCTGGTGGGTTGTGCCCTCCTCGTGGCTCTTTTGGCCCTCCCATGAAGCTTCGTGGGTATCTTTTGTTCCAAAAAAATCGTCAAAAAGTTTCATCTCATTTGGAGAACTTTCATTTCTGCACAAAAAACAACACCACGGAAGTTCTGCTGAAAACAACGTCAGTCCGGGTTAGTTCCATGCAAATCATACCAAAACCATATAAAATTGTTATAAACATGGCATGCATACTTCATAAATTATAGATACATTGGAGACGTATCAGCATCCCCAAGCTTAATTCCTACTCGTCCCCGAGTAGGTAAATGATAAAAGAAATAATTTATGTAGTGTGAATGCTAGCAAAGTGGATAAGTTTGATCAATGACAATTTCAATCACTTCTCCTAGCATCAAAACAACAACTCTTTCTCATAAAACTTATTATGATAAAGTAGCAATTGAAAATGGAAATTTTGTTGTGGAATGCTACCTATCATATTCATCATAAACTCTTTTCTTTTGTAGCATGGACATTTGGACTTTTATATGGTTCAAAGCAATAGTCTAGTTTTGACATGAGGACTTTAATACTGAAGCATACCAACAAGCAACCATGTCTTTCAAAATATCAACGCTAAAATAAGCTATCCCTAGCCCATCATGCTCAATCATTGATCCATTCATGAAACACACTCGCATATTAGCTACACCCAATGCTCAAGTACGATCATAGTGCCTCCTAGTTGGTGCTTTATAAGAGAAGATGGAGACTCAAATTAGAAATAAAAGTTTCATAATGTAAAAGAACGGCCCTTCGCAGAGGGAAGTAGGGATTTGTAGAGGCGCCAGAGCTCAAAGAGAAAATTGAGACATAAAAAACATTTTGAGAGGCATACTTCTCCCACCAACGAAAACGACTTAAGCTCCCAACACTTTCCATGCTAGATATATCATAGGCGGTTCCCAAACAGAAAATAAAGTTTATTCCTTTTTCAACCATACTTTCACTTCCCATGGCTAACCATATCCACGGGTGTCCTCCATACCAACACTTTCCAAGGAATTTATTATTTGGCAACATAAAGTAAATTCATTTTTCATTTCGGGACTGGGCATCCCTAATACCTTTGCCTTACTCTCGTGCAATGACAAGCGAATACACACTCATCGTGAGAATAACACATCTAGCATGGAAAATATTGGCCACCCCTCACCGCCTCATGAGCGGTACGAGCACATAAAAGAGAAATTTATTTTGAAAATTAGACATGGCACATACAAATTTGCTTAGAACGGCAAAAGAATACCGCATATAGGTAAGTATAGTGGACTCATGTGGCAAAACTAGTTTAAGGGATTTTGGACGCACAAGTAGTGATCATACTTAGTGCAAAATGAAGGCTAGCAAAATATTGGGAACGACCAACCAAGAAATGAATAATCTCATAAGCGAGGATTAAGCATAATTAACACCGAATAATGCACCACAAGTAGGATGTAGTTTCATTGCATAACTATTGACTTTTGTGCTTGCATAGGGAATCACAAACCTTAACCCCAATATTATTACTAAAGCATAATTACTCATCAACATGACTCACATATCACATCATCATATCTCAAAACTGTTACAAGGAATCAAGTTTATTTTGTCCAATGATCTTCTTGAACGTTTTTATTATATCCTTCTTGGATATCTATCACTTTGGGACTAATTTTCATGTGTTGCTTTTGATAATCTCAAAAAATATAAGTGAAGATCATGAGCATAATATTTCTTTCTCTCAAATTAATTTAAGTGAAGCAAGAGAGAATTTCTTCAAAAATACTAAAGCACACCGTGATCAAAATGATATAAGTGAAGCACTAGAGCAATTCCATAGAAAAAGAGCTTCGTCGAAGGGATGTGAATGCCGCTTACTTAGCCTCCCTGGCAACTATTTGAGGACTCTATTTTATTTTAGAACTTTAAGATCTAAGTACTTTATTAAAACAACAAGCAAAATAAAATAAATTGACAATGCAAGGATGGTAGTCTATGAAATTGGAGATAGAGCATATCTTCGTGTGTCACCTCTGCGAGGAGTTAAAAGATTCAGAGTTAAGGGAAAGTTAGCCCCAAGATTTGTAGGACCATATCGAGTTCTAGAACGTATGGGAGAAGTTGCCTACAAGTTGGAGTTACCCGAAGGATTGTCAGGATGTGTTCCACGTTTCCCAGTTGAAGAAGTGCCATGCAGAGATGGCTGATATTCCTCTGAGAGATACAGTGCCCCTAGAAGCGATTTAGTTGGAAAGTGACCTAACCTACGAGGAGAAACTAGTCAAGATTCTCGAGTTTGCCAAACAAGTTAGACGCAACAAGGTTATCAAGTTCTGCAAAGTTCAGTGGAGCCACCATATCGAGGAGGAAGCCACCTGGGAGCGAGAAGAAGACCTACGAAAGACCACCCACACCTATTTTCTAGCCAACCCGAATCTCGAGGATGAGATTCATCTTAAGGGGGGGGGGGTTAGGTTTGTAACATCCCAAATTTTCAATTTGGATGTTATACATAGATCATCATATGCATATCATATTTTCTTTGCATTTTGGTTGTGATCCTAGAAATCTTAAGCAACTCAAGGACCCAAGGAGAGAGTTGGAGGTTTCATTTATTTTAATATTTGAATTTTCTCAAATTTGAAAAGAGGATCGATTTGATTTTAATATTTTTCTCTCCAATTATTTCCAATATAATAAAAATAAAAGAGAGAAGATAAAATTACTTCTTCAAAAGAAAGGAATATTGGAGAAGAAATTTTAAAATCAAATTATTAATTTTTATTCGTATTTATTTGCTATTTTATTTAAATTAGGGAAAAATATGAATTTTTGAAAATTGCATTTTTAGGCCAGAAAAATGTTCATCTTGTCCTAAATATTAGGTTTAGACGGTGAAAAATGTTTCTGGTATTTTAGATTTTAGATTTTTATTTTTATTAGGATTTTTCTCTTGGGCGAAGTTTATTTAAAAAAAAGAGTTTCAGACCGACCGGGCCGAAGGCCCAGCCGGCCCAGTCCGCGCCACCGCCTTGTACCCGTGCTCGCACCGGACTACGGTCGGAGTCCGGGTCGGAGCCGCCTCGCCGCCCCCTGCCGCACGTCGCCCCCCTTGGGCCTTTAAAAGGCGAACCGCCCCGCCGCCACCTCTCCGACCTACCATCGCAGCCGCCATCGCCTCCCAAGCCCCGTCGCGCCGCCGCCGTTAGCCGACGCCCGCCCCGCCGCTCGCCGTTGCCCGCTGCTGCCCGCCCGCCACCGCCGCCGCCGGAGCCCCGCCTCGCCCCGCCGACACTGCCGGATCCCGCCGCCCCGCCATTGACCTCGCCGTCGCGGTTGACTCGTAAAAACCACTTGGTTTTCCCCGGTTTTTCTTTCGTTTTTTTCGGTTTAGACTAGATCAGTTTTTTTATTTTATTAGGTTATATAGCGAATGTTTTTCGGCTAGATCGTTTTAACGAATGAATTCGTTCGTTTAGTTCAGTTAGTGAACGTTCGTTCATTAGATTTTCTTTTTCTGTTTTTTTGGCCAGGGACCTATTCGCGAATACTTTTCTTACAGATTAGTCCCTGATCTTTAAACCCTTGTTACTTTTTACTCGTTTGCCCAAATCCAGTGAAACCAACGCCAAAATCTTTTTCTTGCTCCCCTCTATCCATTTAATCAACTAGAACATGTTTTTGATAATTAAAAATTTTGTTTCACATAGATTTGAATTCGAATAATTTTTATCGTAGTTTGAGTTTCGTAGCCCCGATTTGATTGATTCCTTTTGCAAATCAAAGCTCTTCACTTGTACTTTTTGTTTAGATCTTTTCTTCTGAGTTTTATATTTGCATCTATGCTTGAATGCTTATGTATGCTATTGTTTGTTTACAATAGAGTTTCCGGAGTGCGAGGCTTGCTACTACGAATCACTAGGGTTTTCAAATCGTCAGCAAGGCAAGTAACACTTTGATCATATCCCTTTATTACCCAGTTTTTATGCATTAGTTTCACTCTTCAAAACACTACATGGTTAGGACTTGATAACATGTGGGTTTTGGCAGTAGTTGATGAGGTAGAACCTATTGTCCTTTATATTCAAACCTTGGGTGTTATTACGTTATGCTTATACTGCTATGCTATGCTCGTAGACGTGGATTGGTTTGAGTGTATCCATGAAAGATGTGAGAGATTACTGTTAACTAAGGTTTAACTTAAGTTGGCTACTTTAATACACATCTGGGTGGATTGGTTGAGGCACCCTGGAGCACCCAGTGGTTGTCTGGGCACTTGGAGCAATCCAACGATGTCCTAGGATATCCCGGAGTACCCGTGTGATCATCCTATGGTTCGCCACCCAGGCTCAAAGGGATCATAAAGATTATTCATCCTAGAAACTTCCGTGTGCAGTCACAAGCCATTATGGGGTCTGGCATAGTTGAGTAAGTTGTGGGAAACCTTTCCATGATGGGCTAGTAGATGTAGGGGATTGTAGGTGTACCGACCTATCTATCAGTTAAGGGGACCTCTTCGGAAAGACTGTGTCTCAGTCATCCGTTTCTCAAACGTCATGCAGTGCGAGAAATTAAACGGAGGAGATCGAGTCTTGTGGGGAAAAGTGCGCAAATCTCTGGAGAGTGTATAAACTAATCATGGTTAGCCGTGTCCCCGGTTATGGACATCTTGAGTATCTGGTACTTGAATTATTGTTTTGATCTCATCACTTTACTTAATTAATTTGTTGGGTTATTAATTATGTTTAATTGGGATTGAGTTGGAGGAACCTTCTCAATATTTATCAACCATAGAGCCTCCACCAACCACATATGCATGTAGCGATAGTTGTTATTCGTTCATTGCTCTATAGTGTTATCTTGCCAGCATATTCCATGTGCTGACCCGTTTCAGGCTGCAACGTATTGCTGCAGAGTTTTCAAATGAAGAGTAAGGTGCGCTAGGCCGTTGTCGTGCACTCAGCTATGCCGTTGGAGTTGATGGACTCATTTATCTTCGAGGCTTCGGCAGTTATCATTTTTAGATGGCCTCCAGCCATATTATTCTAATTTGGTGCTCTTTTTGAGACATTCGATGTAATAAGTGTGTGATTGAACTCTGCTATAAATCCTCGAGTATTGTGTGTGTCAGCATTACCGATCCAGGGATGACACTTATACAGGAGGAGGCTGGGGTGGCTGGTGATGGCAACGACGACTCAAAAGAGATGCGAGGGAGAGGGAGAAAGTGAGAATATATGTGACCTAGCCCTACCCGTCTCACTGGTTGGGGAGGGAGCTGTCGATGGGGTGAAGCCACTTGGCACAGGGTTAGGCGAAATTCTAGGAATGCCCTCGGTGCGCTCTCATAATCATAGCCGGAGCCACCACAGTTTCTACCGCGCGTGCGCGATGGGGTGAACCCACTTGGCACATGGTTAGGCAAAATTCTAGGAATGCCCTCGACTGGCTATCATAACCACAGCCGGAGCCACCGCAGTTTCTACCGCATAACGCATGCACCGAGCACGCCAACACCCACACTAGCTGACAGAGAAGCCCCACTAGAGTACTCCACGAGCCAGCGAGACAACATAGCGGGCCGAAGGTGAGACAAGAAAACAACTGTAGATCGTTTTGGCATCGGTTTTGATCCAACGGTTGCGATCAATCAGGTGCCAGATCCGGCGGCTATCACGCGTTTGGAAATTGGATCCGACGGCCAGAGTTGCTAAGCTCGGGGAGAGCCCAATTTCAGACATGAATCTTACTATATGATATATGGTTTATATTTAAAAGCACACAATTAATAATTAATTATACCATAAATGCGTACCTATTTGTTTCATGGGAATAAATGCATAACTTTTTGTATTTGCATGGGAATAAATGCATAGCTTTTCTTTGCGGGGAATAAATGCATACTATCGATGGCATGTGCTACTAGCTTTATATATAGTGCCCTCTATCTTCTAGTTTTACAATCTCAACACAAAGCCAAGGGTGACCACCTATGTTGGATGACCATGGAAAAGTATGCACATATGTCTTTCATCCTTATGGTTCTTGTTCTACACGCCAACTTCCAAGCCCAAGGTATGAAACACACCTCTGGACCGTGGTCACTAAATTTAGGTATACCTACACAAAATTGTTATAGGAAGTTCACTACCACGATGTTGAAACAAATATAACAATCATCCATTGCATGATGATATATTTAGTGAATATGCTCTCACATGAAACAAAATGAAATTTTATTGTATATCTTTTTTATGGATGATCTCAGAGAACTGTTAGTAAAGTTTTTTCGCAATCATAGATAAAT
The DNA here is from genome assembly GCF_018294505.1 of Triticum aestivum. Lineage (NCBI taxonomy): Eukaryota > Viridiplantae > Streptophyta > Magnoliopsida > Poales > Poaceae > Triticum > Triticum aestivum. The sequence goes on from NC_057800.1 coordinate 612,682,322, forward strand.
ACTTGATATGCAGGACAACTAGGACCGACGGAGACACACAACATCACCGAGTACATCCCATTGGAGTTCACAAAGACTTTTTTCCAAGCCCACGGAATACATCCCTCTAATACATCGATTGCGTTTAAAAGGTGTAGGCCGTGCCCCTGCTGCCCAGAGTATCCCAAGAAACCATGTATTGAAGCACCAAGCTGTTGCTATCAGATAAACTGCAATGATCCTGGGAAACCACTTGGTACTTGTACTGCACGTGCGATCTCCTGTAATTGTGAAAATAGTTGCAAGTGATCAATTACTTTGCCGCATGGTGATGGATAATAATAATAAAGTATGTTTCCCTTAAAAAGTTGTATTTGTTTTCCCGCAAAAAACTGGATTTTTAGTTAGCTATGAAGAAGCAAAGATAGATTACGTTGACCCAAAACCATGTGAAGCATACCCAAAATTTAAAATACGGTAAAAATATAGGTGGAAGAAAGTTGAGAATTGAGAACTGTTCATGAAAAAGGTATTGTATTTTAAACATCGGTTGTAATATCGTTACTTTTAGGTGGAAGTAATATTCGTCATGGACATTGCAAAAACAAACAAAAAACTATATTCACCATGGTCGAATCCCCTCCGCCTGCCGGCCTCCCCTGCCACCGCTCCTCGGCTGCTCGGGCATGTGCTCCAGCGATGTCATCCTGCTCCAGCACCCATCGGTAGAGCCTCCCACGGCACCTCTCCCGCTACCGACGCCCCCAGCATGGAGGCTTAGAGCATCTCCAGCCGTTGGAGGCCCAGGACAATCGCCGTGCCAAAAATAGCACGTCTTGGGGGCAAAACATTTTCGCCGGATGAAATGCGAGTATGTTTTCCCAGACGTTGGTGCCCCCAGGACAATTATCAGGCAAAAAGTGATTGGGTGGGCCAAGAAAAAGGACGCGCGTGGGAATATGATTGGTTGTTGCTTTCGCCTGCGCCCCCAACAGCCCCTAGCGCGCCTGGTTTCTCCTAGGTTTGCCGGTGCTATTTTGAGGTCTTGGGGGCGCTTGGGGGGCATGTCTGGGCTACTTTTTTGCCCTTTTTACATTGCCGACACATAAAAAGTGGCCCGGGGGGCTCTTGGGGTGCGGCTGGCGAAGCTCTTCGGAAGAAGAATGGGGGAATGATGGCATCCTGCATGCAGCCCCGGGAGCCTACCTCCTCTAGCATGAAACTTCCAGCCACTCGTTTGTGATACATATACCGGCCAACCCATACACCAAGAGTGTTGAATGTCAAGAAAAAACTAAGAGTGCTGATCGATTCCCCTCTCACTCTCTTCCTTCTCTTGTTCTCCATTACCATTTTCTTTTGGTTTAACGACTACTCCTGCACAAGAGGGGCCGAAGAGGGGCCATATGCATTTATTAGTGTTGACATTATATCTATAAATCACATTTTTGTAATTTATTTAAATATGTAAATGTATTGGGCCCTTATGGTTTCTTCGCTCTCATTTTGTGCACTTTGTACAATTTTGAAGCAATGATAAATAATTCAAATATGAAGCTCCATGTGGCCAATGAGAAGATGGGTTTCCTTCTGTAATCTTCCTCCGTGGAGTTAAGTGATCAAACTTTGAGATGTTGTTGTTGGGAACATAGCATGCAATTTCAAAAAATTTCCTATGATCACGCAAGATCTATCTAGGAGATGCATAGTAACGAGAGGGGGAGAGTGTGTCCACGTACCCTCGTAGACTGAAAGCGGAAGCATTAGATTAACGTGGTTGATGTAGTCGAACGTCTTCGCGATCCAACCGATCAAGTACCGAACGTACGACACCTCCGAGTTCAGCACACATTCAGCTCGATGACGTCCCTCGAACTCTTCATCCAGTAGAGGGTCGAGGGAGAGTTTCGTCAGCATGACAGCGTGGTGACGGTGATGGTGATGTGATCCGCGTAGGGCTTCGCCTAAAAACTACGACGCTATGACCGGAGGAGTAAACTGTGGAGGGGGCACCGCACACGGCTAAGAGAACAATTGATGTGCTTGTTGGAAATATGCCCTAGAGGCAATAATAAATTAGTTATTATAATATTTCCTTGTTCATGATAATCGTTTATTATCCATGCTAGAATTGTATTGATAGGAAACTCAGATACATGTGTGGATACATAGACAACACCATGTCCCTAGTAAGCCTCTAGTTGACTAGCTCGTTGATCAATAGATGGTTACAGTTTCCTAACCATGGACATTGGATTTCGTTGATAACGGGATCACATCATTAGGAGAATGATGTGATGGACAAGACCCAATCCTAAGCCTAGCACAAGATCATGTAGTTCGTATGCTAAAGCTTTTCTAATGTCAAGTATCATTTCCTTAGACCATGAGATTGTGCAACTCCCGGATACTGTAGGAGTGCTTTGGGTGTGCCAAACGTCACAACGTAACTGGGTGGCTATAAAGGTACATTACAGGTATATCCGAAAGTGTCTATTGGGTTGGCACGAATCGAGACTGAGATTTGTCACTCCGTGTAAACGGAGAGGTATCTCTGGGCCCACTCGGTAGGACATCATCATAATGTGCACAATGTGATCAAGGAGTTGATCACGGGATGATGTGTTATGGAACGAGTAAAGAGACTTGCCGGTAACGAGATTGAACAAGGTATCGGGATACTGACGATCGAATCTCGGGTAAGTACAATATCGATAGACAAAGGGAATTGTATACGGGATTGATCGAATCCACGACATCGTGGTTCATCCGATGAGATCATCGAGGAGCATGTGGGATCCAACATGGGTATCCAGATCCCGCTGTTGGTTATTGGCCAGAGAGTCGTCTCGGTCATGTCTACGTGTCTCCCGAACCCGTAGGGTCTACACACTTAAGGTTCGGTGACGCTAGGGTTATAGAGATATTAGTATGCGGAACCCGAAAGTTGTTTAGAGTCCCGGATGAGATCCCGGACGTCACCAGGAGTTCCGGAATGGTCCGGAGGTAAAGATTTATATATATGGGAAGTCTTGTTTTGGTCGCCGGAAAAGTTTCGCGCATTATCGGTATTGTACCGGGAGTGCCGAAAGGGGTCTGGGGGTCCACCAAGGGGGTCCACCTGCCCCGGGGGGGCACATGGGCTGTAGGGGTGTGCGCCTTGGCCTATATGGGCCAAGGGCACCAGCCCCAAGAGGCCCATGCGCCAAGAGATAAGGGAAAAGAAGAGTCCTAAAGGGGAAGGCACCTCCTAGGTGCCTTGGGGAGGATGGACTCCTCCCTGGCCGCACCCTTCCTTGGAGGAAGGGCCAAGGCTGCGCCCCCCCCTCTCCCTTGGCCCTATATATAGTGGGGGGAAGGGAGGGCAGCCTAACCTAAGCCCTGGCGCCTCCCTCTCCCTCCCATGACACATCTCCCTCCCCCCGTAGCGCTTGGCGAAGCCCTGTTGGAATCCCGCTACTTCCACCACCACGCCGTCGTGCTGCTGGATCTCCATCAATATCTCCTCCCCCCTTGCTGGATCAAGAAGGAGGAGACGTCGCTGCTCCGTACGTGTGTTGAACGCGGAGGTGCCGTCCGTTCGGCGCTAGGATCATCGGTGATTTGGATCACGACGAGTACGACTCCATCAACCCCGTTCTCTTGAACGCTTCCGCGCGCGATCTACAAGGGTATGTAGATCCACTCCTCCCTCGTTGCTAGATGACTCCATAGATTGATCTTGGTGACACGTAGGAAAATTTTGAATTATTGCTACGTTCCCCAACAGTGGCATCATGAGCTAGGTCTATTGCGTAGATTCTATGCACGAGTAGAACACAAAGTAGTTGTGGGCGTTGATTTTGTTCAATATGCTTACCGTTACTAGTCCAATCTTGATTCGGCGGCATTGTGGGATGAAGCGGCCCGGACCAACCTTACACGTACGCTTACGTGAGACCGGTTCCACCGACTAACATGCACTAGTTGCATAAGGTGGCTGGCGGGTGTCTGTCTCTCCCACTTTAGTCGGATCGGATTCGATGAAAAGGGTCCTTATGAAGGGTAAATAGCAATTGGCATATCACGTTGTGGTCTTTGCGTAAGTAAGAAACGTTCTTGCTAGAAACCCATAGCAGCCACGTAAAACATGCAAACAACAATTAGAGGACGTCTAACTTGTTTTTGCAGGGTATGCTATGTGATGTGATATGGCCAAAAGGATGTGATGAATGATATATGTGATGTATGAGATTGATCATGTTCTTGTAATAGGAATCACGACTTGCATGTCGATCAGTATGACAACCGGCAGGAGCCATAGGAGTTGTCTTAACTTATTTATGACCTGTGTGTCAACATAAACGTCATGTAATTACTTTACTTCATTGCTAACCGTTAGTTGTAGTAGTAGAAGTAATAGTTGGCGAGACAACTTCATGAAGACACGATGATGGAGATCATGATGATGGAGATCATGGTGTCATGCCGGTGACGATGATGATCATGGAGCCCCGAAGATGGAGATCAAAAGGAGCAAAGTGATGATGGCCATATCATGTCACTATTTGATTGCATGTGATGTTTATCATGTTTTTGCATCTTATTTGCTTAGAACGACGGTAGTAAATAAGATGATCCCTCATTAAAATTTCAAGAAAGTGTTCCCCCTAACTATGCACCATTGCGAAAGTTCGTCGTTTCGAAGCACCATGTGATGATCGGGTGTGATAGATTCTTATGTTCGAATACAACGGGTGTTGACGAGTCTAGCATGTACAGACATGGCCTCGGCACACATGCAAAACACTTAGGTTGACTTGACGAGCCTAGCATGTACAGACATGGCCTCGGAACACAAGAGACCGAAAGGTCGAGCATGAGTCGTATAGAAGATACGATCAACATGAAGATGTTCACCGATGTTGACTAGTCCGTCTCACGTGATGATCGGACACGGCCTAGTTGACTCGGATCATGTAATCACTTAGATGACTAGAGGGATGTCTATCTGAGTGGGAGTTCATAAGATGAACTTAATTATCCTGAACATAGTCAAAAGGTCTTCGCAAATTATGTCGTAGCTCGCGCTTCAGTTCTACTGTTTAGATATGTTCCTAGAGAAAAATTTAGTTGAAAGATGATAGTAGCAATTATGCGGACTAGGTCCGTAAACTGAGGATTGTCCTCATTGCTTCATAGAAGGCTTATGTCCTTAATGCACCGCTCAGTGTGCTGAACCTCGAATATCGTCTGTTGATGTTGCGAACATCTAATATACACATTTTGATAACTACATGATAGTTCAGTGCGTAATGCTAAATGGTTTAGAATTGAGGCACCAAAGACGTTTTGAAACGTCGCAAAACATATGAGATGTTTCGAGGGCTGAAATTGGGATTTCAGGCTTGTGCCCACGTCAAGAGGTATAAGACCTCCGACAATTTTCTTAGCCTGCAAACTAAGGGAGGAAAGCTCAATTGTTGAGCTTGTGCTCAGATTGTCTGAGTACAACAATCATTTGAATCGAGTGGGAGTTGATCTTCCAGATGAGATAGTGATGTTTCTCCGAAGTCATTACCACCAAGCTGCTAGAGCTTCGTGATGAACTATAATATATCAGGGACATATATGATGATCCTTGAGATATTCGCGATGTTTGACACCACAAAAGAAGAAATCAAGAAGGAGCATCAATTGTTGATGGTTGGTGAAACCACTAGTTTCAAGAAGGGCAAGGGAAATAAGGGATACTTCATGAAACTGCAAATCAGCTGCTGCTCTAGTGAAGAAACCCAAGGTTGAACCCAAACCCGAGACTAAGTGCTTCTGTAATAAGGGGAACAGCCACTAGAGCAGAATTACCCTAGATACTTGGTAGATGAGAAGGCTGGCAAGGTCGATAGAAGTATATTGGATATACATTGTGTTAATGTGTACTTTACTAGTACTCCTAGTAGCACCATGGTATTAGATACCGGTTCGGTTGCTAAGTGTTAGTAACTCGAAATAAAAGCTACGGAATGAACGGAGACTAGCTAAAAGGTGAGATGACAATATGTGTTGGAAGTATTTCCAAGGTTGATCAAATATCGTACGATCCCCCTACCATTGAGATTGGTATTAAAACCTAAATAATTGTTATTTGGTGTTTGCGTTGAGCATAGGCATGATTGGATTATGTCTATCGCGATACAGTTATTCATTTAAGGAGAATAATGGTTACTCTGTTTATTTGAATAATACCTTCAATGGTCTTGCACCTAAAATGAATGGTTTATTGAATCTCGATCGTAGTGATACACATGTTCATGCCAAAAGATATAAGATAGTAATGATAGTACCACCTACTTGTGGCACTGCCACTTAAGTCATATCAGTATAAAATGCATGAAGAAGCTCCATGTTGATGGATCTTTGGGCTCACTCGTTTTTGAAAAGTTTGAGACATGCGAACCATGTCTATTGGTGTATATGCATAAAGAAACTCCATGCAAATGGACCATTTGGACTCACTTGATTTTGAATCACTTGAGACATGCAAATCATACCACATGGGCAAGATGACTGAAAGCCTCGGTTTCAGTAAAATGGAACTAGAAAGCAACTTGTTGGAAGTAATACATTTTGATGTGTGCAGTCCAATGAGTGCTGAGGCGTGTAGTGGATATCGTTATGTTCTTACTTCACAGATGATTTGAGTAGATGTTGAGTATATTTACTTGATGAATCACGAGTCTGAATTATTGAAAGGTTCAAGTAATTTCAGGGTGAAGTTGAAAGATCGTCGTGACAAGAGGATAAAATATCTATGATATGATCATAGAGATAATATCTGAATTACGAGTTTGGCACAGAATTAAGACATTGTGGAAATTGTTTCACAACTAATACAGCCTGGAACACCATAGTGTGATGGTGTGTCCGAACATCATAACTGCACCCTATTGGATATGATGCATACCATGATGTCTCTTATCGAATTACCACGATAGTTTATGGGTTAGGCATTAGAGACAACCACATTCACTTTAAATAGGGCACCACGTAATTCCGATGAGATGACACCGTATGAACTATGGTTTAGAGAAACCTAAGCTGTCATTTCTTAAAAGTTTGGGGCTGCGACGCTTATGTGAAAAAGTTTCAGGCTGATAAGCTCGAACCCAAAGCGGATAAATGCATCTTCATAGGACACCCAAAACAGTTGGGTATACCTCCTGTCTCAGATCCGAAAGCAATAAGGGATTGTTTCTAGAATCGGGTCCTTTCTCGAGGAAAAGTTTCTCTCGAAAGAATTGAGTGGGAGGATGGTGGAGACTTGATGAGGTTATTGAACCGTCTCTTCAACTAGTGTGTGGCAGGGCACAGGGAGTTGTTCCTGTGGCACCTACACCAATTGAAGTGGAAGCTTATGATAGTGATCATGAAACTTCAGATCAAGTCACTACCAAACCTCGTGGGATGACAAGGATGCGTACTACTTCAGAGTGGTACGTAATCCTGTCTTGGAAGTCATGTTGCTAGACAACAATGAACCTACGAGCTATGGAGAAGCGATGGTGGGCCTGGATTCCGATAAATGGCTCGAGGCCATAAAATCCGAGAGAGGATCCATGTATGAAAACAAAGTGTAGACTTTGGAAGAACTACTTGATGGTCGTAAGGCTGTTAGGTACATATGGATTTTAAAAGGAAGACGGACAATGATGGTAAGTATCACCATTAAGAAAGCTCGACTTGTCGTTAAGATGTTTTCCGACAAGTTCAAGGAGTTGACTACGATGAGACTTTCTCACTCGTAGCGATGCTAAGAGTCTGTTGGAATTATATTAGCGATTACTGCATTATTTATGAAATCTTGCAGATAGGATGTCAAAACATTGTTTCCTCGATGATTTTCTTGAGGAAAGGTTGTATGTGATACAACCGGAAGGTTTTGTCAATCCTGAAAGATGCTAATAAGTATGCGAAGCTCCAGCAATCCTTCTAAGGACTGGAGTAAGCATCTCGGAGTTGGAATGTACGCTTTGATGAGATGATCAAAGATTTTGGGTTTATACAAAGTTTATGAGAAACTTGTATTTCCAAAGAAGTGAGTGGGAGCACTATAGAATTTCTGATGAGTATATGTTGTTGACATATTGTTGATCAGAAATGACGTAGAATTTCTGGAAAGCATATAGGGTTATTTGGAAAGTGTTTTTCAATGGAAAGCCTGGATTAAGCCACTTGAACATTGAGCATCAAGATCTATAAGGATAGATCAAAACGCTTAATGGTACTTTCAAATGAGCACATACCTTGACATGATCTTGAAGGTGTTCAAGATGGATCAGTCAAAGAAGGAGTTCTTGCCTGAGTTGTCAGGTATGAAGTTAAGACTTAAAGCTCGACCGCGGCAGAATAGAGAGAACGGAAGAAGGTCGTCCCCTATGCTTAAGACGTAGGCTCTACAGTATGCTATGCTATGTACCGCACCTGAAGTGTGCCTTGCCATGAGTCAGTCAAGGGGTACAAGAGTGATCCAAGAATGGATCACAGGACAACAGTCAAAGTTATCCTTAGTAAATAGTGGACTAAGGAATTTTCTCGATTATGGAGGTGATAAAAGAGTTCGTCGTAAAGGGTACGCCGATGCAAACTTTGACACTAATCCAGATTATTCTGAGTAGTAAACTGGATTCGTATAGTAGAACAGTTATTTGGAATAGCTCCAAATAGAACGTGGTAGCTGCATCTAGGAGATGACATAGAGATTTGTAAAGCACACACGGATCTGAAAGGTTCAGACCCGTTGACTGTAACCTCTCTCACAAGCATAACATGATCAAACCCAGAACTCATCGAGTGTTAATCACATGGTAATGTGAACTAGATTATTGACTCTAGTAAACTCTTTGGGTGTTAGTCACATGGGGATGTGACCTTGAGTGTTAATCACATAGCGATGTGAACTGGATTATTGACTCTAGTGCAAGTGGGAGACTGTTGGAAATATGCCCTAGAGGCAATAATAAATTAGTTATTATAATATTTCCTTGTTCATTATAATCGTTTATTATCCATGCTAGAATTGTATTGATAGGAAACTCAGATACATGTGTGGATACATAGACAACACCATGTCCCTAGTAAGCCTCTAGTTGACTAGCTCGTTGATCAATAGATGGTTACGGTTTCCTGACCATGGACATTGGATGTCGTTGATAACGGGATCACATCATTAGGAGAATGATGTGATGGACAAGACCCAATCCTAAGCCTAGCACAAGATCATGTAGTTCATATGCTAAAGCTTTTCTAATGTCAAGTATCATTTCCTTAGACCATGAGATTGTGCAACTCCCGGATACCGTAGGAGTGCTTTGGGTGTGCCAAACGTAACAACGTAACTGGGTGGCTATAAAGGTACATTACAGGTATATCCGAAAGTGTCTATTGGGTTGGCACGAATCGAGACTGGGATTTGTCACTCCGTGTAAACGGAGAGGTATCTCTGGGCCCACTCGGTAGGACATCATCATAATGTGCACAATGTGATCAAGGAGTTGATCACGGGATGATGTGTTACGGAACGAGTAAAGAGACTTGCCGATAACGAGATTGAACAAGGTATCGGGATACTGACGATCGAATCTCGGGCAAGTACAATACCGATAGACAAAGGGAATTGTATACGGGATTGATCGAATCCACGACATCGTGGTTCATCCGATGAGATCATCGAGGAGCATGTGGGAGCCAACATGGGTATCCAGATCCCGCTGTTGGTTATTGGCCGGAGAGTCGTCTCGGTCATGTCTACGTGTCTCCCGAACCCGTAGGGTCTACACACTTAAGGTTTGGTGACGCTAGGGTTATAGAGATATTAGTATGCGGTAACCCGAAAGTTGTTCGGAGTCCCGGATGAGATCCCGGACGTCACGAGGAGTTCTGGAATGGTCCGGAGGTAAAGATTTATATATGGGAAGTCTTGTTTTGGTCGCCGGAAAAGTTTCGCGCATTATCGGTATTGTACTGGGAGTGCCGAAAGGGGTCCGGGGGTCCACCAAGGGGGTCCACCTGCCCCGGGGGGCCACATGGGCTGTAGGGGTGTGCGCCTTGGCCTATATGGGCCAAGGGCACCAGCCCCAAGAGGCCCATGCGCCAAGAGATAAGGGAAATGAAGAGTCCTAAAGGGGAAGGCACCTCCTAGGTGCCTTGGGGAGGATGGACTCCTCCCTGGCCGCACCCTTCCTTGGAGGAAGGGCCAAGGCTGCGCCCCCCCCTCTCCCTTGGCCCTATATATAGTGGGGAGAAGGGAGGGCAGCCTAACCTAAGCCCTGGCGCCTCCCTCTCCCTCCCATGACACATCTCCCTCCTCCCGCAGCGCTTGGCGAAGCCCTGTTGGAATCCCGCTACTTCCACCACCACGCCGTCGTGCTGCTGGATCTCCATCAACCTCTCCTCCCCCCTTGCTGGATCAAGAAGGAGGAGACGTCGCTGCTCCGTACGTGTGTTGAACGCAGAGGTGCCGTCCGTTCGGCACTAGGATCATCGGTGATTTGGATCACGACGAGTACGACTCCATCAACCCCGTTCTCTTGAACGCTTCCACGCGTGATCTACAAGGGTATGTAGATCCACTCCTCCCTCGTTGCTAGATGACTCCATAGATTGATCTTGGTGACACGTAGGAAAATTTTGAATTATTGCTACGTTCCCCAACAGTGCTATGGGGTGCCCCTGCCCCGTATATAAAGGAGGAGGGGAGGAGGCCGCCCGCCTAGGGGCGCGCCATGGTGGGGGGAAACCCACTAGGACTCCTAGTCCTAGTAGGTTTCCCCTTCCTTCCTATGGAGGGGGAAAGAGGGAAGGGAGAGGGAAGAGGAGAAGGAAAGGGGGGTGCGCCCCCACCCCTAGTCCAATTTGGACTCCCTATGGCAGGGGGGTGCGACCACCCCTTGTGGGCTGCCCCCCGTATCCCCTATGGCCCATGTAGGCCCATTACTTTCCACGGGGGGTTCCGGGAGTTGCATAATCTCATAGTCAAAGGAATATGTATAAGTCATGAAGAAAGCTATAGCAATAAAACTGAACGATCAATATGCTAAGTTAACGGATGGGTCATGTCCATCACATCATTCTCCTAATGATGTGATCCCGTTCATCAAATGACAACACATGTCTATGGTTAGGAAACTTAACCATCTTTGATTAACGAGCTAGTCTAGTAGAGGCTTACTAGGGACACTGTGTATTGTGTATGTATCTACACATATATAAAGTTTTCGGTTAATAGAATTCTAGCATGAATAATAAGCATTTATCATGATATAAGGAAATATAAAATAACAACTTTATTATTGCCTCTAGGGCATATTTCCTTCAGTCTCCCACTTGCACTAGAGTCAATCATCTAGTTCACATCACCATGTGATTTAACACTAATAGTTCACATCTTTATGTGATTAACACCCATAGTTCACATTGCCATGTGACCAACACCCAAAGGGTTTACTAGAGTCAATAATCTAGTTGACATCGCTATGTGATTAACACCCAAAGAGTACTAAGGTGTGATCATGTTTTACTTGTGAGAGAAGTTTTAGTCAACAGGTCTGCCACATTCAGATTCGTATGTATTTTGCAAATTTCTATGTCTACATTGCTCTGGACAGAGTTACTCTAGCTAATTGCTCCCACTTTCAATATGTATCCAGATGGAGACTCAGAGTCATTCAGATCGGTGTCAAAGCTTGCATCAACATAACTCTTTACGACGAACTCTTTATCACCTCCATAACCGAGAAATATTTCCTTACTCTTCTAAGGATAATTTTGAATGTTGTCTAGTGATCTACTCCTGGATCACTATTGTACCCCTTTGCCAGACTCATGGCAAGGTACGCAATAGTTCTGGTATATAGTGTGTCATACTTTATAGAACCTATGGCTAAGGCATAGGGAATGACTTTTATTCTCTCTCTATCTTCTGCTGTTGTCGGGTTTTGGGTCTTACTCAACTTCATACCTTACAACTCAGGTAAGAACACTTTCTTTGACTGATCCATTTTGAACTTCTTCAAAACTTTATCAAGGTATGTGCTTTGTGAAAGTCCTATTAAGCGTCTTGATATATCTCTATAGATCTTGATGCCCAATATATATAAGCAGCTTTACCGAGGTCTTTCATTGGAAAACTCTTATTCAAGTATCCTTTTATGCTATCCAAAAAATCTACATCATTTCCAATCAACAATATGTCATCCACATATAATATGAGAAATGCTACAGAGCTCCCACTCCCTTTCTTGTAAATACAGGCTTCACCATAAGTCTGTATAAAACCATATGCTTTGATCACCTTATCAAAGTGTATATTCCAACTCCGAGATGCTTGCACCAGTCCATAGATGGATTGCTGGAGTTTGCACACTTTGTTAGCACCTTTAGGATGAACAAAACCTTTTGGTTGCATCATATACAACTCTTCTTTGATAAATCCATTAAGAAATATAGTTTTGACATCCATTTGCCAGATTTCATAAAATGTAACAATTGCTAACATGATTCAGACAGACTTAAGCATTGCTACGAGCTAGAAAATCTCATCACAGTCAACACCTTGAACTTGTCAAAAACTTTTGCGACAAGTCGAGCTTTATAGGTAGTAACACTACCATCAGCGTCCATCTTCCTCTTGAAGATCCATTTATTCTTAATGTCTTGCCGATCATTGGGCGAGTCCACCAAAGTCCACACTTGTTCTCATACATGGATCCTATCTCATATTTCATGGCCTCAAGCCATTTATTGAAATCTGGGCTCATCATCGCTTCCTCATAATTCGTAGGTTCGTCATGGTCTAGTAACATGACTTCCAGAATAGGATTACCGTACCACTCTGGTGCGGAACGTACTCTGTTTGACCTACGGGGTTCGGTAGTAACTTGATCTGAAGTTTCATGATCATTATCATTAGCTTCCTCACTAATTGGTGTAGGCATCACTGGTACTGATTTCTATGATGAGCTACTTTTCAATTCAAGAGGATGTACAATTACCTCATCAAGTTCTACTTTCCTCCCACTCACTTATTTCGAGAGAAACTCCTTCTCTAGAAAGGATCCATTCTTAGCAACAAAGATCTTGCCTTCAGATCTGTGATAGAAGGTGTACCCAACAGTTTCTTTTGGGTATCCTATGAAGACGGACTTCTCCGATCTGGGTTCGAGCTTATCGAGCTGAAGCTTTTTCACATAAGCATCGCAACCCCAAACTTTAAGAAACGACAGCTTAGGTTTCTTGCCAAACCCTAGTTCATACAATGTCATCTCAATGGATTTAGATGGTGCCCTATTTAACGTGAATGCAGCTGTCTCTAATGCATAACCCCAACATGATAGTGGTAAATCGGTAAGAGACATCATAGATTGCACCATATCTAATAAAGTACGGTTACGACGTTCGGACACACCATTATGCTGTGGTGTTCCAGGTGGCATGAGTTGTGAAACTATTCTAGTTTGTTTTAAATGAAGGCCAAACTCGTAACTCAAATATTCGCCTCCGGAATCAGATCGTAGAAAATTTATTTTTCATGTTACGATGATTCTCCACTTCACTCTGAAATTCTTTGAACTTTTCAAATGTTTTAGACTTGTGTTTCATTAAGTAGATATACCCATATCTTCTTAAATCATCTCTGAAGGTTAGAAAATAATGATTCCTGCCGCGAGCCTCAACACTCATCGGACCGCATACATCGGTATGTATTATTTCCAATAAGTCAGTGGCTCGCTCCATTGTTTCGGAGAACGGAGTCTTAGTCATCTTGCCCATGAGGCATGGTTTGCAAGCATCAAATGATTCATAATCAAGTGATTCCAAAAGTCCATCCGCATTCATGCGCTTTACACCAATATGACCTAAACGTCAGTGCCACAAATATGTTGCATTATCATTATCAACTTTGCATCTTTTGGCATCAATATTATGAATATGTGTATCATTATGATCGAGATTCAATAAACCATTCACATTGGGTGTATGATCATAGAAGGTTTATTCATGTAAATAGAACAACAATTATTCTTTGACTTAAATGAATAATTGTATTGCAATAAACATGATCAAGTCATATTTATGCTCAACGCAAACACCAAATAACATTTATTTAGGTTCAACACTAATCCCGAAGGTAGAGGGAGTGTGCGATGGTGATGAGTGGTGGAGCTAGATGCAGGTTACGCCTGGGGCTGTGCTATGTTGAGTGATAAACTTCTATGATTTTCTATACTTTGTATGAAGAAATTATAAGGGAAGTTGTTTCTAGGCCTGGGGCTATAGCCCTAGCTGCCCCATGCCTGTCTCCACCATTGATGGTGATCTTATCAACCTTGGAATCACTTCCAACACACATCATCACCTTGTCCTTAACTAGTCTATGTTTATTTTCCAACTCCTGTTTTGAGTTACTAATCCTAGCAACTGAACCGGTATCAAATACCCAGGGGTTAATAGGAACACTGGTAAAGTACACATCAATAACATGTATATCAAATATACCTTTGTTAACTTTGCCATCCTTCTTATCCGCCAAGTATCTAGGGCAGTTCCACTTCCAGTGACCATTTCCTTTGCAGTAGAAGCACTCAGTTTCAGGCTTGGGTCTAGCGTTGGGCTTCTTCATGGGAGTCGCAACTTGATTACCATTCTTCTTGAAGTTCCCTTTCTTTCCCTTTGCCCTTTTTCTTGAAACTAGTGGTCTTGTTAACCATCAACACTTGATGTTCTTACTTGATTTCTACCTTCGCCGATTTCAACATCGCGAAGAGCTCGGGAATCATTTTCGTCATCCCTTGCATATTATAGTTCATCACGAAGTTCTAGTAACTTGTTGATAGTGACTAGAGAACTCTGTCAATCGCTATCTTATCTACAAGATTAACTCCCATTTGATTCAAGCGATTGTAGTACCCAGACATTCTGAGCACATGCTCACTAGCTGAGCTATTCTCCTCCATCTTGTAGGCAAAGTACTTGTCAGAGGTCTCATACCTCTTAACACAGTCATGAGTCCGAAATATCATTTTCAGGTTCTTGGAACATCTCATATGCTCCATGGCGTTCAAAACATTTTTGAAGTTCCGGTTCTAAGCCGTAAAGTATGGTGCACTAAACTATCAAGTATGGTGCAACAGGTTCGTCACCTAGTGGTGCATCAAGGACATAATTCTTCTGTGCAGCAATGAGGATAATCCTTAGATCATGGACCCAGTCCGCATCATTGCTACTATCATCTTTCAACTTGTTTTCTCTAGGAACATATCAAAAATAAAACAGGGGAGCTATGCGTGAGCTATTGATCTACAACATAGATATGCAAATACTATTAGGACTAAGTTCATGATAAATTAAGTTCAATTAATCATATTACTTAAGAACTCCCACTTAGATAGACATCCCTCAAGTTATCTAAATGATCACGTGATCCATATCAACTAAACCATGTCCGATCATAACGTGAGATGGAGTAGTTTTCAATTGTGAACATCTCCATGTTGATCATATCTACTATATGATTCACGTTCGACCTTTCGGTCTCCAGTGTTCCGAGGCCATGTCTGTACATGCTAGGCTCGTCAAGTTTAACCCAAGTATTCTGCATGTGCAAAACTGTCTTGCATCCGTTGTATGTGAATGTAGATCCTATCACACCGGATCATCACGTGGTGTCGCAGCACGACGAACTGTTGCAATAGTGCATACTCAGGGAGAACACTTATACCTTGAAATTTTAGTGAATGGATCATCTTATAATGCTACCGCCATACTAAGAAAAATAAGATGCATAAAAGATAAACATCACATGCAATTAAAATATGTGACATGATATGGCCATCATCATCTTGTGCCTTTGATCTCCATCTCCAAAGCACCGTCATGATCTCCATTGTCACTGGCTTGACACCTTGATCTCCATCGTAGCATCGTGGATGTCTCACCAACTATTGCTTCTAAAACTATTTTCTAACACATAGTGATAAAGTAAAGCAATTACATGACGTTTGCATTTCATACAATAAAGCAACAACCATAAGGCTCCTGCCAGTTGCCAATAACTTTTACAAAACATGATCATCTCATACAACAACGTATATCACATCATGTCTTGACCATATCACATCACAACATACCCTGCAAAAACAAGTTAGACGTCCTCTACTTTGTTGTTGCAAGTTTTACATGGCTGCTATGGGCTTCTAGTAAGAACCATTCTTACCGATGCATCAAAACCACAACGGTGATTTATCAAGTTTGTTGTTTTAAACCTTCAACAAGGACCGACCACAGTCAAATTCGATTCAACTAAAATTGGAGAAACAGACACCCGCCAGCCACCTTTATGCAAAACTAGTTGCATGTCTGTCGGTGGACCCGGTATCATGAACGTGGTCATGTAAGGTTAGTCTGGGCCGCTTCATCCAACAATACCGCCGAATCAAAATAAGACATTGGTGGTAAGCAATATGACGATCACTGCAGATACGTCTCCAATGTATCTACTTTTCCAAACACTGTTGCCCTTGTTTTGGACTCTAACTTTTATGATTTGAATGGAACTAACCCAGAGTGACGTTGTTTTCAGCAGAATTGCCATGGTGTTATTTTTGTGCAGAAATAAAAGTTCTCGGAATGACATGAAAATCAACGGAGATTATTTTCGGAATTAATAAAAAATACTGGCGAAAGAATCAAGGCCAGGGGGCCCACACCCTGTCCACGAGGGCGGAGGGCATGCCTAATCCCCTCGGCGTGTCCCCTGCCTCGTGGGCCCCTGGTGCTCCAACGACCTCAACTCGAACTCTATATATTCACGTTTAGGGAGAAAAAAATTAGAGAGAAGGATTCATCGCGTTTTACGATACGGAGCCGCCGCCAAGCCCTAATCTCTCTCAGGAGGGCTGGTCTGGAGTCCGTTCGGGGCTCTAGAGAGGGGAATACGTCGCCATCGTCCTCACCATCATCAACCTTCCTCCATCACCAATTTCATGATGCTCACCGCCGTGCGTGAGTAATTCCATCGCAGGCTTGCTGGAAGGTGATGGGTTGGATGAGATTTATCATGTAATTGAGTTAGCTTTGTTAGGGTTTGATCCCTAGTATCCACTATGTTCTGAGATTGATGTTGCTATGACTTTGCTATGCTTAATGCTTGTCACTAGGGCCCGAGTGCCATGATTTCAGATCTGAACCTATTATGTTTTCATGAATATATGTGAGGTCTTGATCCTATCTTGCAAGTCTATAGTCACCTACTATGTGTTATGTTCCGGCAATCCCGAAGTGACAATAATCGGGACCACTCCCGGTGATGACCGTAGTTTGAGGAGTTCATGTATTCACTATGTCTTAATGCTTTGGTCCGTTAATCTATTAAAAGGAGGCCTTAATATCCCTTAGTTTCCATTAGGACCCCGCTGCCACGGGAGGGTAGGACAAAAGATGCCATCCAAGTTCTTTACCATAAGCATGTATGACTATATTTGGAATACATGCCTACATTACATTGATGAATTGGAGCTAGTTCTGTGTCACCCTATGTTATAACTGTTGCATGAATAATCGCATCCAGCATAATTCTCCATCACCGATCCAATGCCTACGAGCTTTTCACATATTGTTCTTCGCTTATTTACTTTACCGTTGCCACTGTTACAATCACTACAAAACTATCACTGTTACTTTTGCCACCGTTACTGTTACTTCCATATTACTTTGCTGCAAATACTAAGTTATCCAGGTGTGGTTGAATTGAAAACTCAACTGCTAATACTTGAGAATATTCTTTGGCTCCCCTTGTGTCGAATCAATAAATTTGGGTTGAATACTCTACCCTCGAAAATTGTTGTGATCCCCTATACTTGTGGGTTATCAAGACTATTTTCTAGTGCCGTTGTCGGGGAGCATAGCTCTATTCTTTGAGTCACTTGGGATTTATATCTGTTGGTCACTATGAGGAACTTGAAAGACGAGAAAACCAAAATTTATCCCTCAACTACGAGGGGAGGTAAGGAACTGCCATCTAGCTCTGCACTTGATTCACCTTCTGTTTTGAGTAAGCTTGCAACACCTAAACCTGCTTCTGCTATGAATTCTGATATGTCGCATGTTATTGATGATGCCACTTCTGGTATGCATGATACTTATGATGAAACTACTTCTATGTTTGATACTACTGTGCCACTTGTTGAATTTCTTAATGAACAACTTGCTAGGGCTAGAGAGAATGAAATTATTGAAACTAACAATATTGATGAAAGTGATGATGAAGATTCTCCCCTAGATATGAATTGCCTGTTGTGCCTGAGGGTTATGTTATGGATGAAGAAACTGCTAGAGACTTTATAGAAAAATCTCTGAATGCTAGAATGAAACATGACCCTGCTTTTGCTACTTCACCTATCTTTATTACTGATAAGGATTATGATTTCTCTGTTGATCCTGAGATAATTACTTTGGTTGAATCTAATCCTTTTTATGGCTATGAATCTGAAAATGTTGTGGCACATGTTACTAAATTAAATGATATAGGCACCCTGTTCACTAAAGATGAGAAAACTCGCTACTATTATATCCTTAAATTATTTCCATTCTCATTAAAGGGTGATGCTAAGATATGGTTTAATTCTCTTGATCCTGGTTGTGTGCGTAGTCCCCAGGATATGATTTATTACTTCTCTACTAAATATTTCCCTGCTCATAAGAAACAAGCTGCCTTAAGGGAAATATATAGTTTTGTGCAAATTGAAGAAGAGAGTCTCCCACAAGCTTGGGGGAGGCTTCTCCAATTACTTAATGCTTTTCCTGGTCATCCTATCAAGAAAAATGAAATACTTGATATCTTTTATAATGGACTAACTGTTGCTTCCAGAGACCACCTGGATAGTTGTGCTGGTTGTGTTTTCAGGGAAAGAACAGTCGATCAAGCTGAAATTCTATTGAATAATATGTTGACCAATGAAAATAATTAGACACTTCCTGAACCAATTTATAAGCCAACTCCGAAGAAAAGGGGTGTTCTATTTCTCAGTCCTGAAGATATGCAAGAGGCAAAGAAATCTATGAAAGAAAAAGGTATAAAAGCTGAAGATGTTAAGAATTTACCTCCTGTTGAAGAAATACATGGTCTAAATTCAACTCCTATTGAATAAACACACAATCTTGATAACCCTACACAGGTAGTAAAGGTAAACTCTCTCTATAGATATGATAAAGCTGAAATCCCTCCTGCTAAGTTTGCTAGCCAATGTTTGGATGAATTTGATAACTTTATGGTTAAGCAAGAAGATTTTAATGCTTATTTTGGTAGACAACTGAAACGCAATGCTTATATGATTGAACACTTGGGTGATCATATGTCTAGAGTTAAAGGTGAACTTAAACTCATTAGTAAACATGCTTATATGGTTACCACTCAAGTAGAACAAGTACTTAAAGCTCAGAATGATTTGCTCAATGAGTTGAATAGTAAGAATAATGACTTTGCTGTTAGAGTTGCAACTAGAGGGGGTAAAGTGACTCAGGAACATTTGTATCCTGAAGTTCACCCTAAGAGAATTGAGCAGGATTCTCAGAGAACTAATGTAGATGCACCTAGTCCTTCTAAAAAGAAGAAAAAGAAAAATGATAGGACTTTGCATGCTTCTAGTGAACCTGTGCTACCTCTTGAGCACTGCGTTGGTTTTTGGTTTTCCCTTGAATAGGAAAGGGTGATGCAGTAGAGAAGCGTAAGTATTTCCCTCAATTTTTGAGAACCAAGGTATCAATCCAGTAGGAGGCCACGCACGAGTCCCTCACACCTACACAAACAATAAACTCCTCGCAACCAACGTGATAAAGGGGTTGTCAATCCCTTGACGGTCACCTACGAGAGTGAGATCTGATAGATATGATAAGGTAATATTTTTGGTATTTTTATGATAAAGAGAAATAAAGATGCAAGTAAAATAAATGGCAAAGGAAATAACTAAGTATTGGAAGATTAATATGATGGAAAATAGACCCGGGGCCATAGGTTTCACTAGTGGCTTCTCTCGAGAGCATAAATATTACGGTGGGTGAACAAATTACTGTTGAGCAATTGACAGAATTGAGCATAGTTATGAGAATATCTAGGTATGATCATGTATATAGGCATCACGTCCGAGACAAGTAGACCAACTCCTGCCTGCATCTACTACTATTACTCCACACATCGACCGCTATCCAGCATGCATCTAGAGTATTAAGTTCAAGAGAACAGAGTAACACTTTAATCAAGATGACATGGTGTAGTGGGATAAACTCATGTAATATGATATAAACCCCATCTTGTTATCCTCGATGGCAACAATACAATACGTGCCTTGCTGCCCTTACTGTCATTGGGAAAGGACGCCGCAAGATTGAACCCAAAGCTAAGCACTTCTCCCATTGCAAGAAAGATCAATCTAGTAGGCCAAACCAAACTGATAATTCGAAGAGACTTGCAAAGATAACCAATCATACATAAAAGAATTCAGAGAAGATTCAAATATTGTTCATACATAAACTTGATCATAAATCCACAATTCATCGGTCTCAACAAACACACCGCAAAAGAAGATTACGTCGAATAGATCTCCACAAGAGAGGGGGAGAACTTTGTATTGAGATCCAAAAAGAGAGAAGAAGCCATCTAGCTAATAACTATGGACCCGAAGGTCTAAAGTAAACTACTCACACTTCATCGGAGGGGCTATGGTGTTGATGTAGAAGCCCTCCGTGATCGATACCCCCTCCGGTGGAGCTCCGGAAAAGGCCCCAAGATGGAATCTCGTGGATACAGAAAGTTAAAGCGGTGGAATTAGGATTTTGGCTCCGTATCTGGTAGTTTGGGGGTACGTAGGTATATATAGGAGGAAGGAGTACATCGGTGGAGCAACATGGGCCCCACGAGGGTGGAGGGCGTGCCTGGGGGGGGGGGGTAGGCGCCCCCTACCTCGTGCCTTCCTGGTTGATGTCTTGACATAGGGTCCAAGTCCTCTGGATCACGTTCGTTCCGAAAATCACATTCCCGAAGGTTTCATTCCGTTTGGACTCCGTTTGATATTCTTTTTCTGCGAAACTCTGAAATAGGCAGAAAACAACAATTCTGGGCTGGGCCTCCGGTTAATAGGTTAGTCCCGAAAATAATATAAAAGTGTATAATAAAGCCCAATAGTGTCCAAAACAGGATATAATATAGCATTGAACAATCAAAAATTATAGATACGTTGGAGACGTATCAAGCATACCCAAGCTTAATTCCTGCTTGTCCTCGAGTAGGTAAATGATAAAAATAGAATTTTTGATGTGGAATGCTACTTGGCATAATTTCAATGTAATTCTCTTAATTGTGGTATGAATATTCAGATCCGAAAGATTCAAGACAAAAGTTCAATATTGACATAGAAATAATAATACTTCGAGCATACTAACTAAGCAATTATGTCTCTTCAAAATAACATGGCCAAAGAAAGTTATCCCTACAAAATCATATAGTCTGGCGATGCTCCATCTTCACCACACAAAGTATTTAAATCATGCACAACCCCGATGACAAGCCAATCAATTGTTTCATACTTTTGGTGTTCTCAAACTTTTTCAATCTTCACGCAATACATGAGCATGAGCCATGGACATAGCACTATATGTGGAATAGAATGGTGGTTGTGGAGAAGACAAAAGGGGAGAAGATAGTCTCACATCAACTAGTCGTATCAATACTCTATGAATGATGATCATCACACTTCTATTTATTTACAACTCAATGATTACAACTCGATACTAGAACAAAGTATGACTCTATATGAATGCCTTCGGTGGTATACCGGGATAGCAATGATGCATGAGTGACTTATATGAAAGAATTATGAATGGTGGCTTTGCCACAACTAAAATGTCAACTACATGATCATGCGAAGCAATATGACAATGATGGAGTGTGTCATAGTAAATGGAACGGTGGAAAGTTGCATGGCAATATATCTCGGAATGGCTATGGAAATGCCATGATAGGTAGATATGGTGGCTGTTTTGAGGAAGGTATATGGTGGGTGTATGATACCGTCGAAAGGTGTGCGGTATTAGAGAGGCTGGCAATGGTGGCAGGGTGAGAGTGCGTATAATCCATGGACTCAACATTAGTCATAAAGAACTCACATACTTATTGCAAAAATCTATTAGTTATCGAAGCAAAGTACTACGTGCATGATCCTAGGAGGATAGATTGGTAGGAAAAGACCATCGCTCGTCCCCGACCGCCACTCATAAGGAGGACAATCAATAAATACATCATGCTCCGACTTCTTAACATAAAGGCTCACCATACGTGCATGCTACGGGAATCACAAACTTCAACACAAGCATTTCTCAATTTCACAACTACTCAACTAGCACGACTCTAATATCACCATCTCCATATCTCAAAACAATTATCAAGTTTCAAACTTCTCATAGTATTCAACACACTCATAAGAAATTTTTATTATTAATCTTGAATGCCTAAAATAATTAGAGCAATTTACCATGCTGTTTTGTAGGACTCTCAAAATAATATAAGTGAAGCATGAGAGAACAAAAGTTTCTATAAAACTAATCCACCATCGTGCTCTAAAAGATATAAGTGAAGCACTAGAGCAAAACTATATAACTCAAAAGATATAAGTGAAGCACATAGAGTATTCTAACAATTTACGAATCATGTGTGTCTCTCTCAAAAAGGTGTGTGCAGCAAGGATGATTGTGGGAAACTAACAAATAAAGACTCAAATAATACAAGACGCTCCAAGAAAAACACATATCATGTGGTAAATAAAAATATAGCTCCAAGTAAAGTTACCGATAGAAGTAGACGAAAGAGGGGATGCCTTCCGGGGCATCCCCAAGCTTTGGCTTTTAGGTGTACTTAGATTATCTTGGGGTGCCATGGGCATCCCCAAGCTTAGGCTCTTGCCACTCCTTGTTCCATAATCCATCAAATCTTTTACCCAAAACTTGAAAACTTGACAACACAAAACTTAAAGTAGAAAATCTCGTGAGCTCCGTTAGAGAAAGAAAACAAAACACCACTTCAAGGTACTATAATGAACTAATTATTTATTTATATTTGTGTTAAACCTACTGTATTCCAACTTATATATGGTTTATAAACTATTTTACTAGCCATAGATTCATCAAAATAAGCAAACAACACACGGAAAACAGAATCTGTCAAAAACAGAACAGTCTGTAGTAATCTGCAGCTAACACAAGTTCGGAAGCCCAAAATTCTAAAATAAATTGCTGGACGTGAGTAATTTATCTATTAATTATCTTCAAAAAGAATTAACTAAATATCACTTTCCAAATAAAAATGGCAGCAGTTCTCCTGAGCGCTAAAGTTTCTGTTTTTTACAGCAAGATTAAAAAGACTTTCCCCAAGTCTTCCCAACGGTTCTACTTGGCACAAACACTAATTAAACACAAAAAACACAACCAAACCAGAAGCTAGATAAATTATTTATTACTAAACAGGAGCAAAAAGCAAGTAATAAAATTGGGTTGCCTCCCAACAAGTGCTATCGTTTAACGCCCCTAGCTAGGCATAAAAGCAAGGATAGGTCTAGGTATTGCCATAATAATAAGATAGATCATTAAAACTCATTTCATATTCTCTATGTTTGGCAGCAAGTTTTCTTTGAGGCAAGCAAAAGTAATCAAAAGGGCTAAATTTAATGGGACAAAAGTCCCCAAGATCCATTTTGGGAGGTATAGGTTCCTCCTTTGGCCCTTCGTATTGCACAACCAATTCATCATTATAAGCATTCTTTTGATAGAACTTTGTGAGCCTATACTCAAGATAATATCCTAGTTCATTATTTCAAATAGCCAAATCATTATTAAGTTCAGAAATTCTATCAACTAGAACATTGGTAGGAACCCTTTTTCTAGGATTTTCAATGAAAGCAACATAGTCTAGAGATTGAAAACACATTATTTCTTCTTGATCAAAAAGGATAGCCTCTATGGGAGGACGGCAAGCGTCCACCCTATAATGTGCAAAGATTTCTTTGGCCTATTTTATTATGAATCTAAACTCATGAGCCAAAAATATAGTAGCGGCACGCTTAACAGAAGAATGCTCAATATTAGAAAATTCTAGGAAAATCCTTTGTATGCAAGGATGCATGTGCATAAATTGTCTTTCAAGTTCAACTACAAGCATGGCGATAGCGTCCGCGAGACTACTAGTTCTATGAAGGATAGAGCTACCCATAAAGGCAAAGCACCGGCACAAGTAAAGAAATCTTGGATAACTCCTTTTCCAATAATATTACCACTACCAATTCGGATTTTTTTTTGTATGTAAGATGCTGGGTTCTTCAGCAGGAGCATCAGAATTTTTCATGATATTATTATTGTCCATATCAACAATAATTTCCCCAATTTCAGACATAACGGCGGAAAGTGCAAGGGGCAAAAAGAGGCAAATAGCGAAAGAGAGGGAGGATGGAGAGAGAGAGGGCGAATAAAACGGCAAGGGTGAAGTGGGGGGAGAGGAAAACAAGAGGCAAATGGCAAATAATGTAATGCGGGAGATAAGGGTTTGTGATGGGTACTTGGTATGTTGACTTTTGCGTACACTCCCCGGCAACGGCGCCAGAAATCCTTCTTGCTACCTCTTGAGCACTGCGTTGGTTTTCCCTTGAAGAGGAAAGGGTGATGCAGCAGAGCAGCGTAAGTATTTCCCTCAGTTTTTGAGAACCAAGGTATCAATCCAGTAGGAGGCCACGCACGAGTCCCTCGCACCTACACAAACAAATAAACTCCGCGCAACCAACACGATAAAGGGGTTGTCAATCCCTTCACGGTCACCTACGAGAGTGAGATCTGATATATATGATAAGATAATATTTTTGGTATTTTTATGATAAAGATAAATAAAGATGCAAGTAAAATAAATGGCAAAGGAAATAACTAAGTATTGGAAGATTAATATGATGGAAAATAGACCCGGGGGCCATAGGTTTCACTAGTGGCTTCTCTCGAGAGCATAAGTATTATGCTTGGTGAACAAATTACTATTGAGCAATTGACAGAATTGAGCATAGTTATGAGAATATCTAGGTATGATCATGTATATAGGCATCACGTCCGAGACAAGTAGACCGACTCCTGCCTGCATCTACTACTATTACTCCACACATCGACCGCTATCCAGCATGCATCTAGAGTATTAAATTCAAGAGAACGGAGTAACGCTTTAAGCAAGATGCCATGATGTAGAGGGATAAACTCATGCAATATGATATAAACCCCATCTTGTTATCCTCAAAGGCAACAATACAATATGTGCCTTGTGTCGTGGTTCTAAGTCTGACAGTAGAATGGGGGTAGGGATGTAGAGGCAAGATCCTAGCTATGGAGGAGTTGTACACGCGAGTTTTACGAGTTCAGGCCCTTCACGGAGGAAGTAATAGCCCTTCGTCTCGGAGCCCGGAGGCGGTCGACTGATTATATGCGTGTGAGTTACAGGGGGTGCGAACCCTTGTCCCATAGGAGGGGGGTGGCTTATATAGAGTGCGCCAGGACCCCTGCTCCCCTCTGTTACACATGGTTCAATGCACATTAAGAGAGGAACGTTACTGGTAACGCTAGCCATTAAATGCTATAAATGACAATTAAGCCTATAAGTAAATGCTCGACCGTTGTTGGTGCAGAGTGGCTTTAGATCTTCTGTTCATCGAGTGGCTTGTGCGACGGTCGAGTGCCATTGATTCTTCCGAGTGGAACGTCTCTGGTCGAGAGGATAATGGTACCCTTTGAATGATTCTGGCTTTAGGGTGATGTCCTAGGGGAAGGTGTCTAAGTCAGGCTTATGACCCTACCCTAGGTACATAACCTCATCATTAGCCCCCGAATGGTTCAGGGTCCGAGTGGAGAAGGAGTTGACAACCTCTCCAATTCAGCTTTTGCGCTTCGGGAATGTCTTGTCCAGAGGTCGAATGAACATTCAAGATGACTTCAACTTCTTGTTCAGTCACCTTCATCCATTCTTGATTTTGTCGAGTGAACTTTTATTGTTGAGCTTCGAGTGTTGTGATGAGAAAAAAATCTTCCATCTGACGGGTTGCTCTGCTGTCTGTGGATTTCACGGGATTCAAATTTTGGGAAGCGCGCCGGACGGGCGAGACCGCAGTAATCGGGGCGGATTAGGCAGGCCGCCTTGATCTCCACGCCACCTTTTTGGCCATGTATCACGCGCGCGACTGTTGTGGGATTTGATCGGATCGCCTGGGCCCACGAGTCAGCCACTCGGAAATGCCCTCATATAAGGCGTTGGACGGGGATTTTCGCATAGTGCGTTCTCATTGTTCCCCTTTATCTTCTGTTTTCTTCACTGCATCCACCTCTGCTCTCGGTGTCGTCGCCCTGCTCGAGCTCGATCAGCTGCCATGGGGAAGGAGAAGACGGTGGCGTTGGAGCGTGCGAAGAAGGCGACGACGAAGGCGAAAGGGAAGAGGACCAGCCAGGGCGGATCTTCGTCGAGGTCCGGCCTGCCGCCTGGCTGGATCCAGGGAGACTGGATCCGCTCGACAATCAGCCAAGATGACATCGATGACCTGGTGGAGGGGGGACTGATCCCCCACAAATCGGCGCGGCTCCCGGGGAACGAGACTGAGCCGCAGCCGCGGGAGGGTGAGTGCATTCTCCTAGCCACTCATGTCGACCGCGGGTTTTCTTTTCCTCCCCATCCTTTCTTTCACGGTTTCTTGAACTTCTTTGGGGCTCAACTCCACCACTTTTCTCCAAACACCATCGTGTACCTTGCCGCTTTCGTGTCCATGTGCGAGAACTTCTTGGGTTGTCGACCACACTGGGGTCTCTTCAAGCACATATTCACGTGTCGCTCTCAGACGGTCAAGAAGGCCAACCCGAGTGACGAGAGGACCCACGTGATACAGATGTGCGGGGGTCTTGGAATTCAGATGAGGAAGAAAAGCTCTTTCCCAACTATGATCCTTCCCGACTCGGTCCGGGGTTAGCAGTCGACCTGGTTCCACTGCAAGGACCAGCCGACTCTGGGCCAGTCGACTGGACTTCCCCCCTTTTCCATGGCTCGAGTGAAGAAGCCTTCCACCTTGAGAGTGATCCCAGAGGAGAAGGTGCAGGTGAAGGTGTTGGTCGAGCGGGTTGTCCAACTTGTCCGCGACGGAGTGACCGGTATGGACCTGTTGGAGGTCTTCCTGAGTCGACGCATCCAACCACTCCAAGCTCGTGACCATCCAATGTGGATGTACTTGGGACTCGAGGATTCCACTCGGATCCACCCGGAGGATGTCAGGGAGGACACAATGGAGCAATGGTTGAGAGGTATTACCGGCAACAAGCATAACCCCCGGGGGTCCAGGAGGGTGGTTCCATTCGACCATTTGCGCCAGCCGGAACAGGTACGATTCTACATTGTCGAGTGTCTTCTTGATTTACTATGTAGCATCTTGTTGACGGCCGACTGTCTTTCTTTTGTTCGTTATCTTTTAGGCTCTTGTTGATATGTACTCAATGCCCAATGGAGTGCAGGAGCAAAATGTCGAGGGAGAGGCGAGCGGGGGCGAGAGCGGCGAGTGGCACTCGTATGCAGAAGGAGGACGAGGAGAGCGACGACCCGAGTGATGAAGAAGAGGTCGACTCACCTCCTCGCAGAGAAAGGAGGTCCAAGCACGCTCACGACCTGGCAAGCACCCCTGACCTGGTGGCCGCACCAACTGGGCAGTCTTCAAAGTGCCCTCAGACGTCTTATCCAGTGCCGACTGAGAAGGTATCGAAACAGCCCAAGACTGCGCCGCCTCCAGTGCCGAAACCACCGAAGGCCACATCTTCCAAAGCTCCGAAGGCTTTGCCCAAAATCAGAGTGGTCATTCCCACAGTCTCTGGGTAACAATCTGGCCTGATCCTTTGGTTGACTTGGGTAACAAAACGTAACCGACTGAATGCTGATATTTGTAGTGCTGCCACTTCTGGAACTTCTAACCACCAGTACCGAGACGAGGAGATGGAAGACGCGGTTACCTCCAACCCAGGTACAATTCTCGTGATCTTGTTCTTGATTATTTGGTCGATTAAATTCTGGTGATTCACTTGGGGTCGACTGATTTCATTGCAGCCCCACTCAATGTTATCGAGCTTCCGGATGACGATGAAGACGTGATACCAAGGCCCAGAAGGAGCAAGAAAGCAGCAGCTGGCAAGATATCCCAGTCAGAGCCGGCAACAGAACCAACAGTCCAGCTGCCTGAAGATGCAGGTAGAGCCTCCATAACTTTTGCTGTCCCAGTGTCGAGTGAACGCCCCGCACCGTCGACTGTACCGGTGTTTTCTTCAGTCATCGGACCCCATGCCTCGGAGCCCCAAGCTGCTACATTTGGACCATCTGTCCCCTTCTTCACCACCTATCATGTTCCGGAAAGCCAATCAGACGCCGCTGCAGAGGCTATCCGTCAGGTTGGCGTAATGATGGAGTGGATGAAGGCTGTGCAAGACAATAGCCAGGCTGCTTACGATGCCAGCGCGGCTCTCCGAGCCAATGTCCAGGTAAGTTGACTTTCGACTGAACTTTTTCTATTAGGATATGCTACCTGAATATTTTCCTTCGTACAATCTCTTATAGTCTACTTCGAATCTGTACACCCACTGGGTGTTTTGCTGTCTTTAGTATTTGCACTCTTGCACTTGGTCTGGTTGAATGGGTTCTGAATCAGTGGGGGCACACTAAGTGCACCCACTGGGTGTAGTCCCTGAGACCGCAGTCGACTGCGGGCAGTCGGTTGGGGTCTGAGCGCTTCTTTCTCTTTCCTTTCTTCCACTCGACCTGGGCGGAGCATGCCGAGTGGAAACTAAACCAGTGGGGGCACGCCAAGTGCACCCACTGGGTGTAGTCCCCCAAGACCGTGGTTGGCTGATGGCAGTCGGCCGGGGTCTGAGTACTTTTTTTTAAACTTGACATGGGCGGACCGGCCGAGTGGAAACTGAACCAGTGGGGGCACGCCAAGTGCACCCACTGGGTGTACTCCCCGAGACCGCAGTCGACTGCTGGCAGTCGGTTGGGGTCTGAGTAAACTTTGAAATTTTATTCACTCAGAAGTAAATAATCTTTGATCTTGTCGATTGATATGTCTTTTACTCTCTGCAGAAATCTTGTACTCTCATTTCCAAGTTCGCCGAATTTGAGGAGAAGCAGAGGCAGCTCAACCTTGACCTGGAACTGGCCCAACAAAACTTGAAGAAGGCTCAAGACGAAGTTGCCGGTATGGAAGGTAACTGCATGTCGACTGCTCATGTCGATCGTCTTTTTAAATTATCCCTTCGATCTTTTGTTTGATCTAAATGTTTATTTTGCAGAGAAAATGAGGTTGGCTCTGCAGAAGAAGGACTTGGACCTTGCAGCTGCGTAGAAGGAGGCTCAAGAGAAGACTACTCTTGCTGACAAAAAGCTGGCTTCAGTCAGAGAGCTGGAAGAGGAAGTAAGCAAGCTGAAGTCCTCTCTCACTGAATCCAACCGAGAGGCGACTCGTCTGAAGAAGGATAAGGTGGCTTTGAATGAGAAGCTGGAATCCATGGCTCGTAGGAGAAATGACTTGGAAGCTTATCTGAGAACTCTCGCCAAGAAGCTATTTCTTATGCTCGAAGGTACCCTTTTTAATCCGACTACTTTACTGCATGCAAGTTAGTCCTATCCAGTCGACTCACTAACTCCTTGACTGCAGAATTCTGCCAAAACTTTGATGAGGAGACTGGACGGATCGAGACGGGTTTGGACCCTATTGTTTCTCTAGTCAGCGACGAGGCTGCCATGAATGTGCTTCGACTAGAATCCTGCGTCGCCAGTGTTACAAGTTACCTTGCTCGTTTGAAGGTGGCAGTTTCACGCATCGACTCATCACTCTGGCCAAGGGCGATGCTTCAAAATGATCTCGAGTCTCTGATGACTCGACTCAACAAGGTCCCCGGTCGAGTGCAGGAATGGAAGAAGTCCTCTACCCGATGCGGTGCTGACGTGGCTCTGTCGCTGGTAAGAGTCCATTGCAAGGAGGCCCGCGAAGATAAGCTGGCGGCAATCAAGGTCGCCAACACCAAAAGGCATGACTTACAGTCCTTCATGGAGACTTTCATTGCCGCTGCCACTCGGATCGCTGATGGAATTGACTTGGACGAATTCGTCATGCCTGCGAGCCCTCCTCCTGCTGAATGAACAAACTTGAGATTTAAACTTGCCTTAAATTTGCCTCGGAATGCCGAGTGGTTTCTGTAACCGTTAAACTCTTTTGGGCCTGATGCGTGAGTACTTTTATCTTCGTTTTGAGACTTTTGAGATTTTATCCGATCTTGGTTTATCTTTTGTATGTGCTTGCGTTCATCTTCGAGTAGAACTTGTTCTTCGCTCGGACACTCCTTCGAAATGCAATTCTGAAGGGGATATCCCAGTCGACCTGCACCTCGCCGTCCTTGCGAAGAAGGATGGAGCACACATTGTATTTGTGGCGCAGCTCCGAGGAGAGGGTTGTGGTCGACCTGCACCTCGTCATCCTTGCGGATAGGGATGGAGCGGACATTGTACTTGTAGCGTAGCTTCGTGAGGGATTGCAGTCGACCTGCACCTCGTCATCCTTGCGGATAGGGATGGAGCGGACATTGTACTTGTAGCGTAGCTCCGTGAGAGGATTGCAGTTGACCTGCACCTCGTCATCCTTGCGGATAGGGATGGAGCGGACATTGCACTTGTAGCGTAGCTCTATGAGAGGATTGCAGTCGACCTGCACCTCATCATCTTTGCGGATAGGGATGGAGCGAACATTGTACTTGTAGCGTAGCTCCGTGAGAGGATTGCAGTCGACCTGCACCTCGTCATCCTTGCGGATAGGGATGGAGCGGACATTGTACTTGTAGTGTAGCTTCGTGAGAGGATTGTAGTCGACCTGCACCTCGTCATCCTTGTGGATAGGGATGGTTTTGGAACTTAGGCGTGTACTGGACTGCAGCTAGGCCTCCGAGTGTGAGGTTTGCTCATCACTCGGTAGGATTTTTGAAACTTAGGCGAGTACTGGACTGCAGCTAAGCCCCCGAGTGTGAGGTTTGCTCATCACTCGGTAGGATTTTTTAAACTTAGGCGAGTAATGGACTACAGCTAAGCCTCCGAGTGTGAGGTTTGCTCACCACTCGGTAGGATTTTTGAAACTTAGGCAAGTACTGGACTACAGCTAAGCCCCCGAGTGTGAGGTTTGCTCATCACTCGGTAGGATTTTTTAAACTTAGGCTAGTACTGGACTGCAGCTAAGCCCCCGAGTGTAGGATTTTCTAAACTTAGGCGAGTACTGGACTGTAGCTAAGCCTCCGAGTGTGAGGTTTGCTCATCACTCGGTAGGATTTTTGAAACTTAGGTGAGTACTGGACTGCAGCTAAGCCCCCGAGTGTGAGGTTTTCTCATCACTCGGTAGGATTTTTTAAACTTAGGCGAGTACCTGACTGCAGCTAAGCCCCCGAGTGAGAGACTTGCTCATCACTCGGTAGGATTTTTGAAACTTAGGCAAGTACTGGACTGCAGCTAAGCCCCCGAGTGTGAGGTTTGCTCATCACTCGGTAGGATTTTTTAAACTTAGGCGAGTAATGGACTGCAGCTAAGCCTCCGAGTGTGAGGTTTGCTCACCACTCGGTAGGATTTTTGAAACTTAGGCAAGTACTGGACTGCAGCTAAGCCCCTGAGTGTGAGGTTTGCTCATCACTCGGTAGGATTTTTGAAACTTAGGCTAGTACTGGACTGCAGCTAAGCCACCGAGTGTGAGGTTTGCTCATCACTCGGTAGGATTTTCTAAACTTAGGCGAGTACTGGACTGTAGCTAAGCCTCCGAGTGTGAGGTTTGCTCATCACTCGGTAGGATTTTTGAAACTTAGGTGAGTACTGGACTGCAGCTAAGCCCCCGAGTGTGAGGTTTTCTCATCACTCGGTAGGATTTTTTAAACTTAGGCGAGTACCTGACTGCAGCTAAGCCCCCGAGTGAGAGACTTGCTCATCACTCGGTAGGATTTTTGAAACTTAGGCAAGTACTGGACTGCAGCTAAGCCCCCGAGTGTGAGGTTTGCTCATCACTCGGTAGGATTTTTGAAACTTACGCGAGTACTGGACTGTAGCTAAGCCCTCGAGTGAGAGACTTGCTCATCACTCGGTAGGATTTTTGAAACTTAGGCGAGTACTGGACTGCAGCTAAGCCCCTGAGTTAGAGACTTGCTCATCACTCGGTAGGATTTTTGAAACTTAGGAGAGTACTGGACTGCAGCTAAGCTCCCCAGTGAGAGACTTGCTCATCACTCGATAGGATTTTTGGAACTTAGGCGAGTACTGGACTGCAGCTAAGCCCCCGAGTGAGAGACTTGCTCATCACTCGGTAGGATTTTTTGGAACTTAGGCGTGTACTGGACTGCAGCTAAGCCCCCGAGTGAGAGACTTGCTCACCAATCGGTAGGATTTTTGGAACTTAGGCGAGTACTGGACTGCAACTAAGCCCCGAGTGAGAGACTTGCTTACCACTTGGTAGGATTTTTGAAACTTAAGCGAGTACTGGACTGCAGCTAAGCCCCCGAGTGAGAGACTTGCTCACCACTCGGTAGGATTTTTGAAACTTAGACAAGTACTGGACTGCAGCTAAGCCACCCACGGGGGGTTTCAGAAACATATGTAAACAATCGACAATCTTTTCAAAAGACTGTAAAACTCTTGTCTTTGATAAACATAATACAAAGGTGTTTTTTATTACATCTTAGTAGACTGAGTGTTTAAGTATAAAAGGGGCGGAGCAGCTCCGCATTCTAGGCGCGCGGCTCGACTTTCTTGTGCTCGACATCGTAAAGGTGGTACACTCCATTGTGGAGCACTCTGGTGACCACGAAGGGGCCTTCCCAAGAGGGAGCAAGCTTGTGTGGTTTCTGCTGATCCACTCGAAGAACTAAGTCTCCCTCTTGAAATGCTCGACCCCTCACATTTCTAGCATGGAATCGACGCAGATCTTGCTGATAAATGGTTGATCGGATCAAGGCCATCTCTCTTTCTTCTTGAAGGAGGTCAATTGCATCTTGTCACGCTTGTTCTACTTCTTCCTTTGTGAAAAGCTCGACTCGGGGTGCATTGTGGAGCAAGTCACTCGGAAGTACAGCTTCGGCTCCATAAACCAAGAAAAACGGGGTTCTGCCAGTCGACCGATTGGGAGTTGTCCTCAATCCCCATAATACTGATGGAAGTTCACCGACCTAGGCTCCTGCTGCATGTTTGAGATCACGCATCAGTCGAGGTTTCAGTCCTTTGAGAATCAATCCATTTGCCCTTTCAGCCTGTCCATTCGACTGGGGGTGAGCGACCGATGCATAGTCGACTCGAGTACCTTGTGAAGCACAAAAAGTCCTGAACTCATCAAAATCAAAGTTTGATCCATTGTCAGTGATGATGCTGTGGGGAACACCATATCTGAACATTATCTCTCTGATGAAGCTGACGGCAGTACTGGCATCAAGGTTCTTGATTGGCTTGGCTTCAATCCATTTGGTGAACTTGTTGACTGCTACAAGCACATGAGTGAATCCACTCCTGCCAGTCCTAAAAGGTCCAACCATATACAATCTCCAAACAGCAAAAGGCCAGGTGAGGAGAATGGTTTTCAGGGCTGACGCAGGCTTGTGAGACATGTTGGAGTAGAACTGACAACCTTCACATTTGTCGACTATTTCTTGTGCCATCTCATTTGCTCGAGGCCAGTAAAATCCCGCACGGTATGCTTTGGCCACAATGGTCCGAGAGGACGCATGGTGACCACAGGTCCCCGAGTGGATATCATTGAGGATCACTCGACCTTCTTCAGGTGTTATGCATTTCTGGCAGACTCCAGTCACACTTTCTTTGAACAACTGTCCTCTTATCACGGTGAAGCCCTTAGATCGATGGACGATCTGTCGAGCCTCTTCTTCATCTTCTGGGAGTTCTCTTTTAAGAATGTATGCGATATATGGTATCGTCCAATCGGGGGTGATGACCAAAATGTCCATGATCAAGTCGACCACGGCTGGAATCTTGATTTCAGTCGGATCGATGGCACTCTTTGGCTGTGGGGGCTCTTCAGTGAAGGGATCTTCTTGAACCGAGGGTGCATGAATATGCTCCAGGAACACATTACTGGGAATGGATTCTCTCTTGGAGCCTATCTTTGCCAGATCATCGGCTGCTTGATTTTTCAGCCGGGGGATGTGATGGAGCTCTAACCCCTCGAACCTCTTTTCTAACTTTCTTACTGCATTGCAATAACCAGTCATGGCTGGGCTTCGGACGTCCCACTCCTTCATCACCTGATTGACCACTAGATATGAGTCGCCATAGACCATGAGGCGACGGACGCCGAGTGAAATGGCCATACGCAACCCATACAGAAGTGCCTCGTATTCAGCCTCATTGTTGGAGGAGTCAAAGTGAATCTGGAGAACATAACTGAGTTTGTCACCACGGGGGGAGGCCAATACCACTCCAGCACCGGAACCATTCAGCATCTTGGACCCATCGAAGAACATGGTCCAATGCTCCGAGTGAATTTGGGCTGGAAGTTGCTGTTCGATCCACTCGGCGAGGAAATCAGCTATTACTTGGGACTTAATAGCCTTCTTTGCTTCAAACTTGATATCCAGGGGAAGGAGTTCAATCGTCCACTTTGCCACTCAACCAGTTGCATCTCTGTTGTTCAGAATCTCCGACAATGGAGCGTCGCTGATGACTGTAACCGAATGATCAGAGAAATAGTGTGCAACCTTCTTTGTGGTCATGTAAATTCCATAAACAAGCTTCTGATAATGGGGATATCTTTGCTTTGATGGAGTCAGGACTTTAGAAACATAATACACTGGGCGCTGAACTTTATAAGTTTTCCCTTCTTCTTCACGCTCGACCGTGAGTACTGTACTGACAACTTGTCCAGTGGCTGCAATGTAAAGCAGTAAAGGCTCTTTGCTGATTGGTGCATCAAGCACCGGCTGGGTGGAAAGCAGGGCTTTGAGCTCTACAAACGCTGCATCAGCTTCGGGAGTCCACTCTAACTTATCAGACTTCTTCATCACTCGGTAAAGCGGCAGTGCCTTTTCACCGAGACGAGAGATGAACCGACTCAAAGCGGCCAAACAACCAGTAAGCTTTTGGACATCGTGCACACGCACAGGGCGTTTCATCCGAAGAATGGCACCAACTTTCTCTGGGTTAGCATCGATCCCTCGTTCGGAAATAAGGAAACCGAGTAATTTTCCGCCAGGAACTCCGAATGTGCACTTTGATGGATTAAGCTTGATATCGTACCTTCTGAGGTTGGCAAAGGTTTCGGCAAGGTCAGCCAGCAGGTTGGAACCTTTACATGAATTGACTACAATGTCATCCATGTATGCTTCCACATTCTGACTGATTTGAGTGAGCAGACACTTCTGGATCATTCTCATGAATGTGGCTCCGGCGTTCTTCAGGCCAAATGGCATAGTGACATAACAGAAACATCTGAATGGAGTGATGAAAGCCGCTTTTATCTCATCGGGTCCATACGGTCAGATCTGATGGTACCCAGAATAGGCGTCCAAGAAGGACAAACGCTCACACCCCGCAGTTGAATCGACAATTTGGTCGATGCGGGGAATAGGAAAATGATCTTTCGGGCAGGCCCGATTGATATGCTTGAAGTCAATGCACATGTGAAGTGAATCATCCTTCTTAGGGACCATGACAACATTGGCGAGCCACTCGGAGTGGTAAATCTCTCGGATGAACTCAGCTGCCAGGAGCCGAGCCACTTCTTCGCCAATTGCTTTTCTCTTCTGGACGGCGGACTGTCGAAGATGTTCCTTGATTGGTTTTACTTTCGGGTTGACTCGCAAACGATGCTCAGCCAGTCCCCTGGGTACACCCAGCATGTCAGAAGGTTTCCATGCAAAGATGTCCTAGTTCTCACGGAGGAACTGGATGAGCACTTCTTCCTATTTGCTGTCAAGTGTTGACAAGATATGGGTCGGAGCAGCATTGGGATCGATCGGGTGGATATGAATCAGCTCCGTTTCCCCTGACGACTGAAATGTGGACTCTGTGGTAGGCTTCTTGGCTCGCAGCAAATCACTCGGATCTGCATTTTTCTGGTACTCTTGCAGTTCCACTACTGCCATCTGTGCGTCAACAATTTTTGAGCCCTTCTGGAAGCACTCTTCTGCCTTCTGCCGATTGCCAGTGACAGTGATTACTCCTTTGGGACCAGGCATCTTCAATTTGAGATACACGTAACATGGCTGAGCCATAAAACGTGCATAAGCGGGTCTCCCTAGGATGGCATGGTAAGAACTCTTGAAATCCACTACCTCAAACATCAACTTTTCCTTGCGGTAATTCTTGGAATCACCGAAAACCACATCAAGTGTGATCTGGCCGAGTGACTGAGCTTTCTTGCCAGGTATAACACCGTGGAAACTCATGTTGCTTTCACTCAGCTTGGACATCGGAATGCCCATTCCCTTCAAGGTTTGAGCATAAAGAATATTCAAGCCATTGCCACCATCCATCAGCACTTTAGTCAGTCGGGTGCCTTCGACTACTGGGTCGACCACCAGTGCTTGCCTCCCAGGGGTGGCTATATGCGCTGGGTGGTCTGACTGGTCGAATGTGATGGCAGTCTGGGACCACTTAAGATCTGGGTGTTGCCAGAGCAACCATGTTCACCTCCCTGTTAATAACCTTCAATCGACTTTTGCTTTCAACATCAGCAAAAATCTTCAGCGTGGAATTGACATTGGGAAAGCCGTCATCATCTTCTTCCCTATCCTCACGTCCATCCGACTCCTTTTCCTATTCCTTGGGTTGTTTCTCTTGGAACTGCTGAATCAGGAAATGACACTGTCGAGTGGTGTGTTTAGGGTAAATGATGTTCCCCTCTTCATCTTTCTTGGTATGAATATGGCACGGTAAATCCAACACATCATTCCCATCTTTATCCTTAACTCTCTTGGGATTCTAGGGCCCTTTGGGTTTTCCCTTGAACTTTCCTTGGGTAACAGCTAAAGCTTCACCAGGAGCAGCTGGTTCAGCTTTTCGCTTCTATTTCCGACTAGAATTCCCTCCTCTGGTTTCTTGGGCGACTGTTTTGTGTTTGCCACTCCGGAGTCGGTCTTCCTCTTCACCATTGGCATATTTGGTGGCGATCTCCATCATCCGAGTCAGAGTCATATCTCCTGTCCGACCGAATTTCAGTTTCAATTCCCGATACTTAATGCCTTCCTTGAAGGCACAAATTGCTTAGTGATCTGACACATTATCCACTGTATGGTGCAACATCCATCTCTGGATATAATCCCTCAAAGTTTCATTCGGTTTATTGGCACAACACTGCAATTCTGTCAACCCTGCCAGCCTTTTTGCAAGTGCCTTCAAAGGTCCTAACAAACACTCGAGCAAGTTCTTCTCAACTATAAGTGCTGCCAGGAGCCAACTGATTCAACCACGCTCTGGTAGAGCCCTCCAACATCAAGGGGAGGTACTTCATGGCTACATCATCATTGCCACCACCAATCTGCACAGCCACTCGGTAATCTTCAAGCCAAGTGTTTGGCTTGGATTCACCGGTGAACTTGCTGACTCCAGTCGCCAACCTGAAGTTTGGAGGAATCACTGCTACTCTGATGGTTCTGCTGAAACACTCGGGTCCTGAAACGTGTACCTTGCTTCTAGTCGGATAATCTCTATCGTGGCCTTCTTTGTGAGCTCTATTTCTATCAACCAGACCTTGAACGAGGATTGACCTTGCATCAAAGCCTGGTTCTCTAGGGTTGACTGGAATTCTCCGTTCGCTGCTGTGGGGGCGCCTGTCATCTTGCCGCCGAGGCACGTACGACCCACTCCTCAAAGGAGACGTGGGCACTCGACGACGATCATCGTGATCGAGTCGATGATCATACTGCTCACGGTTCCTGTACTGATCTTGCTGGTATCCACGTCCCTCACGCTGCGGAGGCGGTCTCGGGCTATGGGCAGACTGGACAGTATCCGCCACCACAGACCTGCTATGAATCCTATTCCGCGACTGAGATACCGCTGTATTCTGCTCTCTTGCTGCCCGGAGTAAAGCCCGGATCTGCATCAAACCTTGGCCAGCTTCTGACTGGGAAGGTTGAATTGACTCTGCTATTCGAGCTGCAGCTGTGAAATTCTAGATCAGAGTTCGATATACCTGAGTCGGAGGCAGAAAAAGTTGTCGTCGACTGGACTCGGGGATCCGCTGCCGAGCACGCTCGTCGAGTGCGTGCTGGAGGTTCTCTAGTCGAGTGCGCTCAGCCAAGTTGGCCAGGCGCGCCTCCTCCAAGGCCTGGGCCTCGGGGGTTTCTCCAACGACAGGAGTGTGGAGCGCATCCATATAACCGCGACGAAGATCTTCCCTCCGCTGCGAAGAGAGGGGTTCGGGATGGTACTCCTCGTCAACACGCGACGGATCACCGCCGCCATCGCCACCGCCTTCCTGAGTGAAGCCAGGAGGACTGCGTGGTCCATTGACCATCAAGACTTCTGCCATGGGGTCGCTGTTGTCGCATTCAGACACAGTCTCGACGGAGCCAGTCGACAGATCGAACAGGCCGTAGAGAGTTTCATGGGGCTCGATTGCCGCGATTTGCGGGGTGGCCGATTGGCGAGCAACCGCATGCCTCACCCACCGCTGAAGCCGCGACCGATCGGATCGCTGGTGCTGGCGAACAACGGAGAGGGAGGTTGCCACAGGAGTCAACTGATATGGAGTCGACGGTTGTCGAAGAAGGACGCCGCGAACGCACGTGCGGAAGTGCGTCACCCCGCGGACGGGTAGCGCCTCGACATCGAGTGGAGCTTCATGAAGCCAAGCAGCGGCGTCGGCGATGAAGACGAGCACGCCGAGATGGATCTCGCGGCCTTCAGCCAATCCTCCACCGGAAACCATGATGATGGGAATCGGAAGAATCACAACTTCTCCAATAAACTGCTAAGACACCGGCCCCATGGCGGGCGCCAACTGTCGTGGTTCTAAGTCTACCAGTAGAATGGGGGTAGGGATGTAGAGGCAACATCCTAGCTATGGAGGAGTTGTACACACGAGTTTTACGACTTCAGGCCCTTCTCGGAGGAAGTAACAGCCCTACGTCTCGGAGCCCGGAGGCGGTCGACTGATTATATGCGTGTGAGTTACAGGGGGTGCGAACCCTTGTCCCAGAGGAGGGGGTGGCTTATATAGAGTGCGCCAGGACCCCTGCTCCCCTCCGTTACACAGGTTTCAATGTACATTAAGAGAGGAACGTTACTGGTAACGCTAGCCATTAAATGCTATAAATGACAATTAAGCCTATAAGTAAATGCTCGACCGTTGTTGGTGCAGAGTGGCTTTAGATCTTCTGTTCGTCGAGTGGCTTCTGCGACGGTCGAGTGCCATTGATTCTTCCGAGTGGAACGTCTCTGGTCGAGTGGATAATGGTACCCTTTGAATGATTCTGGCTTTAGGGTGATGTCCTAGGGGAAGGTGTCTAAGTCAGGCTTATGACCCTACCCTAGGTACATAACCTCATCACCTTGCTGCCCTTACTGTCACTAGGAAAGGACACCGCAAGATTGAACCCAAAGCTAAGCACTTCTCCCTTTGCAAGAAATATCAATCTAGTAGGCCAAACCAAACTGATAATTCGAAGAGACTTGCAAAGATAACCAATCATACATAAAAGAATTCAGAGAAGATTCAAATATTGTTCATAGATAAACTTGATCATAAACCCACAATTCATCGGTCTCAACAAACACACTGCAAAAGAAGATTACATTGAATAGATCTCCACAAGAGAGGGGGAGAACTTTGTATTGAGATCCAAAAAGAGAGAAGAAGCCATCTAGCTAATAACTATGGACCCGAAGGTCTGAAGTAAACTACTCACACTTCATCGGAGGGGCTATGGTGTTGATGTAGAAGCCCTCCATGATCTATACCCCCTCCAGCAGAGCTCCGGAAAAGGCCCCAATATGGGATCTCGTGGATACAGAAAGTTACGGCGGTGGAATTAGGGTTTTGGCTCCGTATCTGGTAGTTTGGGGGTACGTAGGTATATATAGGAGGAAGGAGTATGTCGGTGGAGCAACATGGGACCCACGAGGGTGGAGGGCGCGCCTAGGGGGGTAGGCACGCCCCCTACCTCGTGCCTTCCTGGTTGATGTCTTGACGTAGGGTCCAAGTCCTCTGGATCACGTTCGTTCCAAAAATCACGTTCCCGAAGGTTTCATTCCGTTTGGACTCCATTTGATATTCTTTTTCTGCGAAACTCTGAAATAGGCAAAAAAACAACAATTCTGGGGTGGGCCTCTGGTTAATAGGTTAGTCCCAAAAATAATATAAAAGTGTATAATAAATCCCAATAATGTTCAAAACAGGATATAATATAGCATGGAACAATCAAAAATTATAGATATGTTGGAGACGTATCAACCTGTTGTTGACACACTTGAGAATCCTAATGATATTTCTATTTCTGATGCCGAAACACAATCTGGTGATGAACATGAACCTAGTGATAATGTTAATGATGATGTTCATGTTGATGCTTAACCTAGTAATAACAATGATGTAGAAATTGAACCTGCTGTTGATCTTGATAACCCACAATCAAAGAATCAACGTTATGATAAGAGAGACTTTTTTGCTAGGAAGCACGGTAAAGAAAGAGAACCATGGGTTCAGAAACCCATGCCTTTTCCTCCCAAACCATCCAAGAAAAAGGATGATGAGGATTTTGAGCGCTTTGCTGAAATGATTAGACCTATCTTTTTACGTATGCGTTTGACTGATATGTTTAAAATGAATCCATATGCTAAGTATATGAAGGATATTGTTACAAATAAGAGAAAGATACCGGAAGCTGAAATTTCCACCAG
Source organism: Triticum aestivum (assembly GCF_018294505.1). Lineage (NCBI taxonomy): Eukaryota > Viridiplantae > Streptophyta > Magnoliopsida > Poales > Poaceae > Triticum > Triticum aestivum. Next base: position 612,723,291 of record NC_057800.1, read on the forward strand.
GCTCGCTAATTATACTTTTAAGGGTGGGATACCAAAGAAACTTGGAGATCCAGGAGTAGCAACTATACCATGCTCCATTAAAAGAAACTATGTTAGAACTGCTTTATGTGATCTTGGAGCCGGTGTTAGTGTTATGCCTCTCTATTTATATCGTAGACTTGGTTTGAATAAGTTGACACCTACTGAAATATCTTTGCAAATGGCTGATAAATCAACTGCTATACATGTCGGTATTTGTGAGGATGTGCCTGTTGTAGTTGCAAACATTACTATTTTAACAGACTTTGTTATTCTTGATATTCCCGAGGATGATAGTATGTATATTATTCTTGGAAGACCCTTTTTGAATACTGCATGGGCTATTATCGATATCCATAAAGGCAATGTCACTTTTCATGTTAATGGTAATGAGCATACGGTACACTTTCCGAGGAAACAACCTCAAGTCCACAGTATCAATTCTATTGGAAAAATTACATCGATTATTATTGGAGGTTTTGAATTCCCTCTTCCTACTGTCAAAAAGAGACATGCTATTCTTATTGTTGGGGATGTGCATATCCCCGTTGAGATTACATAGTGTTATTCGAAATTTCTCCGGTTCCATGTTATTCTGAATGAGTTTGTTAATAAGACTTGATCAACCTTGTTAATGGATTCCTTTTGATGAGCATGAGATGGATGAAGTTAGAAAGCAGAACCTTCTGTACCCTCCTTTTACTTTCTGCTATTTAGACTAAATAAAGCAAAAATAGTATTTTCTATCTGTTTTTTGAATTATCCTGAAATAAAAAATACCTCGAAAATAAAAGTTCTCCAAATGCCCCGAAAATGAAATATGATTTTTTTTCTAGAATATTTGAGAATATCTGGCACTGAGAACACATCAGGGGGAGCAAGCACCTTGCCACGAGGGTCCAGGGCGCGCCCCTGCCTCGTGGGCCCATGGTGGCTCCCCTCCACTTATTCCAACCACCACACACTCCTTCCTCCCAAAAAATCACCAACCAGCTCAAGCATGAGTTCTTGCTCATCTTGCTGCCATTTTCGATCTCCTTGCTCAAAGCTCCACTCACAAAACTGCTTAGGGGGATTGTTCTTCGGTATGTGACTCTCCCAATGGTCCAATTATTTTTTGTTCTAGTGCTTTAATCATTGCAAATTTTTGCTGTTTAGGTGACCCTGTTCTTGAGCTTGCATGTCAAATTTATATGGTCCCAAGTAGTTCTAATGCATGATATAGTCTCTAGGCACTTGTGGGAGTAGTAGCTATCAATTTTGTTGAGTTTGGTTCACCTTTATTTTGAAGTCACTAAATTTTTTAGAAATTTTCAGAAAATGATGAAGAGATTTTTGAGGGGTTCTTCGAGCCGAACCTCGAGGGATAAGCAAAGTGAAGAAGACGAGAGGCCCAAATATAATCTCCCTCGCACCGCGGAGGTTCGGCCGTGTGAATGGCCTTGTGATGATTTCTTGAGAGCAGCCGGGATTTATGATGATTTTTATGAGTTGGCTAAGAATGCAGGCCTCACCGACTTCCTCCACGACCAACGCGAACAATATCTCTTACTCACTAATATTTTTGTGCAAAATTTCCATTTCCAAGCTAGGAGGTCACCACCTTCGGTGGATTTCTATTTATATGATGAGTATAAGGAGATGTCCCTCCTTGAATTTTGTGAGGTTTGCAAGTTGCCCTTTTTGGTCAGCGTAGAGGAACCACATCGTAACGATGTGGAGGGGTTTATTGATACAATTGCTGTAGGGGAAACTAGGAAGGTTTCCGATGCAAGAATTACTAGCATACATTTTCCTGTCCTACGTTACTTTGCAATATTTTCTAGTAGATGCTTGATCGGTCGCGGAAACTATGGCAACCTAAGTGCCCCTGATATTGTTCTTTTGTGCCATGCCCTGTTTCGTGATGACACATTTAGTATGGGTGCTATTGTTGCAAAGTGGTTAAATCTTACCCGTACTAAGGGCCCCATCTTGGGAGGCATCTTCACCTCGCGCCTCGCTGCATACTTTAACATACCTATTAGGCATTATGAGAAAGAAGAAAAGTTGTTGCCTCCTGTTTTTCTAGACTACAAGAGTATGGTTGCACATGATTTCATTTTTAAGAACAAGAAAAATGAGCTTAACTATAGACTAATATTTGATAAAAATCACCCTGAGACTATTACTTTGCCGGCTCCTTCCTTATTTGACTTATCTGCAGGCAAGTACCTTGTTCCGCTGGAGGCCATTCACGCTTACCAAAACCCCACACCAGCTACAGAGCCAGAACTGGGACCACAATTTGATCCTTCATGACCGTCTGTTTACCAGTGGGATCCGGAGGAGATTGCCAACCAGTGGCAACCCGAGGCTTCTTCTCAGTACGACCCCAAATACAACTTTGGCTATCCGCCAGGCCAGCCGTGGCAGTAGACCAACTTAGGCCAAAAGCCTATGAAAGTGCTAGTGATCGACTAGAGGGGGGGTGAATAGGCGATTTTTATGAAAGTCTTCAAAACATGGAAGTTTCGAAGACAAACGATAGAAATAAACCTATTACCATGCAGCGGAAGGTAGACTACACTAGGCAAACCATAGTCAAGTATTCAATGAAGTGAAAGCATAATGACTAATAGTAGCTAGGCAGTAAGATCAGGTAGGAAGATATTGTGAAGCCAATCAGAACAAGTAGTCACTCAGTGAAGACAAAAGATAATGCAATCATATAATGACTTCACAAGGACCAACAGTAAGCAAAGGGAAGGGAAGGATTAAACCAGTGACTCGTTGAAGACAATGATTTGTTGGACCAGTTCCAGTTGCTGTGACAACTGTACGTCTGGTTGGGGAGGCTGAGATTCAACTTAGAAGACCTCGTCTTCACCTTATTCCCCTTGAGCTAAGGACACCCAGTCCTCGCCCAATCACTCTGGTAAGTCTTCAAGGTAGACTTCCAAACCTTCACAGACTTCGTTCACCGGCGATCCACAATGACTCTTGGATGCTCAGAACGCGACGCCTAACCGGCTGGAGGATTCACAGTCCTCAAGTGTAATAAGTCTTCAGATCACACAGACAGGAAGACTTAAGTGATGCCTAACACTCTTTGGCTCTGGGTGTTTAGGGCTTTATCCTCGCAAGGAATTCTCTCTCAAAGGCTTCGAGGTGGGTTGCTCTCAAACGACAAAAGCCGTACTCTAACTCTGAGCAGCCAACCGTTTATGGTTGTAGGGGGTGGGCTATTTATAGCCACTAGGCAACCCGACCTGATTTGTCCGAAATGACCCTGGGTCACTAAGGAACTGACACGTGTTCCAACGGTCAGATTTCAAACACACACGACAACTTTACTTGGGCTACAAGCAAAGCTGACTTATCCAACTCTGGACAAGATTTGCTCTCATAGTCTTCACTCGAAGACATAGGATTTTGGTTAGGCATCACTTCAGTCATTCTGACTGGTTCTCTTGGACCCCACTTAACAGTACGGTGGTTCCTATGACTCAACAAAGAAGAAAAAGAACGACGAAAGAACTAAGTCTTCGCGCTCCATAGTCTTCACGCGATGTCTTCTCATGTCATAGTCTTCAATGTGAATGTCTTCACATACCACCTTTGACTTCAATGTCTTCATACATTTTTAGGGGTCATCTCTGGTAGGAAAACCGAATCAATGAGGGACTTCTACCTGTGTTATCCTGCAATTCTCACAAACACATTAGTCCCTCAACTAGGTTTGTCGTCAATACTCCAAAACCAACTAGGGGTGGCACTAGATGCACTTACAATCTCCCCCTTTTTGGTGATTGATGACAAACTAGTCGAAGTTTTCAACGGGGAATAAAATATGTGAAATTGTAAAGGATAGGTTATTGTCTTCATAAGTGGAAAAGGCTCCCCCTGAAGATGTGCATATAAGTAATTTGCTTTTGGTATGCAAATGCACATGGCAGGTTGTACTTGTGGAGATCCTCTTCAACTTATGATGACAATTCATCATGCATGAAAAGTATGTGAAGATAATGACATGCATAATAAAAATGGACGTCTGCAAAATGATCTAAGTGCGGAATTTATCGTCGCACATGCGGAATTTATCATCGCATCACAGTAAAGCAAATAAGTAGCAGACGACCATCGAGTTTGAGTGTTACAACTCAAAGAACCAAATGTATCAAAACGCAAGAGTTGTAAACACTAGGCAAAATATAAAACCACCGCCCATATGGACTCGCTTGAAGACTATCAAACTCATATGCTTCTCCCCCTTTTGTCAGTAAGGACCAAAAAGATTTGAAGACATAGAGCATCTACTCGTTCCCATGAGGAGTAGGTGAAGCGGCAGGGTCGTCGGTGTTGATAGGCGGTGTAGACGAACTTGGGGCAGTGTCGATGCATGCAGAAGTAGGGGGCGGTGAAGTAGCATCGTCTTCATCATCGATCACTCTGGCATTCACAGTTGCCGCGGAGGAAGAGAACTCAGAGTCTTCAAGAGACGGAGTTCGTCACAGCATAGTCCTTCTTGGAGGTGTAGAGTCAAACTTGAAGCATTCAGAGAAGCCATCCTCTTGAAGATCATCCTCAAAGCACATAAGCGTCAGCCCTTTCCATGTACGCCGAGAGGTTTCATGGGCAACAAAGGCATTCTTGGTGGCAAGATTGCGAATCCTGTTTACGTCCACCAAGAGGCTTTGCATTTGGCACTTCAGCCAGTCATGATGCTTATCCTGTTTCTGATGAAAGGCAACCATAAGCTCTCGATCATTCAGAACACGAGATCGCTTCTTGGGCCGTTGGGCAATGGTGCTTTCAGTGGCTTTAGTGAGGGCACGATGAGGTGCACATGTAGTACCAGCTAGAGGATAAACACGAGTGACTGCTTGAACTCCTTCAATGTTTTGAGAGAAGCTTTGATTCTCAGCATTTTGAAGACTAAGGGGCTCCTTGGCAGGCTCTGGATAGATGGCTTCAACTGACATATCGATGTCAGGCAGAAAGATCCGATGATTGCGAGCAGAGGGCTGATAGGTGACAGCTGAGTGTAGTTTGATCAGCTGCATAATCCATGGAGCATAAAACTTCAAGCCCAAAATGTCAGATCCTGATGCAGCAAGCTGGCGAATGAAGAAATCTTGTGCATTGAACCTTTTGCCATGAAGAATATGAAAGACCAAAGTCTTCATTGCGCCTTCTAGCTTCGCATGTGGAGAATGTCCTTTGATGGGCCAGAGAGTTCGCCTTATGATGTGATAGATAGTACGTGGCAGATACTCAAGGTCTTCAACAAAGAACTCCTTAGGATATTCAGCATCTGGAGGCAAAGGCTTCATCATGCTGAGCATCTGACTCATATTGGGCTCAGGCTTGTGGAAGATGCTTTCCATAGCAGCACTGTGAAGCTGACAACCAGGTTCATACAGATCTCCTGGAGTGGGCAGACCAGTAAGCTCAATGATATCAAAGGCTTTGGCTTCATGATGAACATTGCCTGTCATCCACTCAAGGACCCAAGTCTTCGGATCCCTGTTGTAGCCACGGATATGAAGAGTGGCATAGAATTGGAGCAACAGTTCTTCATTCCAGTACTCCTTATCAGTGACGAACTGCAGCAAGCCAGACTCTCTGAAGCAATCTAGAGCCTCTTCCAAACAGGGCAGACCAGTTATGGCTTCAGTGTCAAGATGCATATGTGGAAAAATGCGACCTTGATTGTACAGAATGCATGAGTAATAACTTCGCTGCTGATAGCTCCAGAACCGATCAGAAGATATTCTTGCCTTTGAGTAGGGGTTCTTGGCGCTATTGAAGAAGGTGTTGTGTGCCTTGAAGCCATTGATATTGAACGATCCAGGTGCAGATGTAGTGCCTGGAAACCTGGGCAACCTTGGTATTGGCTTCTGAACCTGAGGCCTGTGCTCAATGTGATAGTCAAACTGAGGACCAGCAGCAGGCGGAGGAGTCAGAAAAGGTCATTTGACAGTGACAAGTTGGCCATAGTTGAATGCTTGCTCGATAGTGTGTGGCCGAGGTGGCGGAACATGAGCAGTGGCATTAACAGAGGCGTTAGGCTGCACAACAGAGGCTTCAGGAGCAATTGCATCATTGGCTTCATTAACTTCTGGTACATTGGTTGTTGTAGGCTCCACATTTGCTTCAGCCATGACTACGTCATTGGCTTCATTTGTGTTGGTGGTGGCAGCCTCAAGATTCTCAACCTCCACTTGATGAGCTGGAGGGTCGGGCACAGACACGTTCTCCTCGAGAACAGCTTCTTTAGTAATGGGGGGAGTAGGGACACGTTCTTCTTCTTGTTTGTCATCGGCTGATGCAGCCGGAATGTCTTCAGCAGCTTTAGCCTCAGACTCGGAGACATTCACAGTAGGAGTGGCATCTGGAAATACTTGACGTGCAACAGATTGGTGGGGCACTTCTCCTTCTGGAACGCTCGAAAGAGGGACTTGAGGCCTTGGTCCTTTGCGAAGCCTGCGTAGCGCTGGCGACGCCTATGGAGATGGAGCTGGCTGGGCCTCAAAGTCATCTTCTTCTTGCACTGATGGGGTTGCTTGCGGTTCGGGAGAGCTTGGAGTGTCTTGTCTCTGTGGATGATCAGCCCACGATGCATCCTGAGCAGTTGGCGTCATAGGACGACCAATGTTGATGAGTTCGCTGTGCGTAAGCATAATCGATGATACCAGTTGGTGCTCGATCTGAGGAAGGACTTCATCATCTTCAACATTGTCATGGTGACCAATGTCTTCAGCAGCGATGGGGTCAACTGCTGGAATGTCTTCAGCATCAGGAGCTTCTGTGGAAGCAGGCTCATGAACAATCAGTTGGCACTCGTGGTGTTCAGATGCAGGGTGAACCATTGAGATAGGTTCAACAACTAAGGGCTCTGTGGGAGCAGCCCGATCCTTCTTGGTTTTGCGCTTTTTCTTAGAGGGAGCGACATCAGAAGCTTCAGGATTTTTCCTTTTTCTGGCTTCAGCCTCGGCAATCCTTGTCTTCTTCAGTTTTGAAGCAGTTGACCTGACCTTTGGCTTCGAGTCAGTCATGCTGCTTGGGAAGACTATGCGAGGTTCTTCCTGCCTCGAAGGTGCAGATTGGTCAGTTGAGGGCTTCTTCTTCTTTGCAGCCATTCTTGGGTAGATGCCAGGACGACCAAGAGCCTTGCGCTTCTCAGCCTCATTGTAGGCTTGCACACACTTGTCAGCCAGGCTCTTCATGCGCTCACGAGAACCTTGAGCTTCTTCACGCTTCTTGAGAAAGGCTTCTTTGAGCTCGTGCAGCATGATCTTGAAGTTTTTGACATCTTGCATGCTGAGCTTGGCCATGTGCTTCTTGAACTGAGCTTTCTCATAGTCGATCTTTTGCTTCAGTTCAACGATGCGCTGAGCTAGAGCTAGCTCAGAAGCAATGGCGCTAGTGAAGGCGACACTGAGGCCAATTGGAAGTTGCAGGTCTTCAAAGCTGAGGTTGGGCGTGTCAAACCACTCATCGATGAAGTTATGGATGATTGCCACATCAAAGAGAGGCAAATCATTGAAGATCTCTGCTTCTTCCTTGCTCTTGATCAGTTGCTCAAGAGCGTCATCTGCAAGATCTTCATCGCTGGACAGATCAATGGCGTCATTGCGCAGAATAGCAGCAGCAGTCAGTGCCTGATCAGTATTCTTTCTCATCTCAGTCTTCTTGGAGATACGTGATAGATCTTCAGACTGCACACTGTCTTCAGGAGGTGCAGTAGCCAGTGGCTTCGCATGTAAGACCTTTGGTGCAGGAGCAGGCTTTGAAGCTTTAGGCTTCTTCAGTTTCTTTGGCTTCGGCGGTGCAGGCGCTTCATCAGATTCAGCGTCATCTGCAGGCTCATCCACGGCTGTCCCTTGAACCATGATATGAGTGATGAGACCTTCCAGGTTGTAGAAGGGCCCAACAAGATTGGGTTCAGCTTCGCGGGTGCCATCGGCACGGGGAGCAGAAGGACCAGGGTTGAAGTCTAGTCCCAATGACTTCTTGTTCTGCTTAGCCGAATTCTTGGCAAACTGGAAGTTGCGCTTGAACAGATTGTCGTCACGACACCATAGCAATGACGATGGGTCAGCATCTGCAGGCTGTGGTCCACGGACCATGCAGGGATAGAAGCCTTGTTCAATGGCTTCATCTCTGGACCTGGGTTGAAGATTTCTGTATAGGATGTCTCCCCATGGTCGCTTGATGGCATTCTTCTCTGCATATTCCTGGGTCACAAACCTGTACTTGAACCATTGCTCAGCCCAGTACCTTCGAATCCATTGGATTCGAGTCTTGCGCTGATTGTAATCCTCTTCTGGGTCTTTCTTGTACAACTCTAAGAGGTCATCAGGCAGATCTCTTGATGTTCCCCCTCGACGTTGTCGGCCACCCTTCCTTGTTGATTTCTCTGTAGCCATGAGCTTCAAACTGAATGGTTTCAACACGTTCAAAGGTTTCAAAGGCTTCCGCTTGCTGGTCAAACAGGAACTGGCTTCGGAGAATTTATATGATGCTGTAAGAATTCTGCAAATGAATGCAGACTATGAGAACCAAGGGATTCTCCCACGGACATGTACCTGTGACAACATTAAGGTGCGAAGGAAGGGGAAGAGGTCATATGCATTCTCAGAAGATTTTGAAGATAAATCAGTTTAGAAGACATTGACCTCATAGTGCGAAGACATTCACTCATAGATAGAGAGTTGGTTCCAGATTTGTACGAATCTACGAATAAGTACAAGTGAGGAATCTAACTACTTTGTGAAGCATAAGTGAACATACTAGGCATATTATGAGATGCAGTATGAAATAGATCCAACTTGTGTGAACAGAAACTGCTTGTAGCAGAAAGTGATGGATCTATAGAATCAAAGGGGCCGTAAAAAGGAAGTTTTATTTACCACACGAAGAACTGCTAGACGGAGTGGGAGAGGAGGCCGAGCAGATCGATCGTGCCCTAACTTGGCGACGGAGGACACCTACAGCGACGGCAGAGAAGACGATGTCTGCGGCCGGCGTGAAGACGGAGTCGGTGAGGTCGCGGCAACTAAGCGCTTCGTCGCCAGCGTCGTCGAGGGTGAGCGATGGTGCTAGGGTTTGTGCGAGAGTGGAAGAAAGGATAATGACTGTGGTGAGGCGTGTATTTATAGAGACAGGGACGGCACTGTGTTATTACACAGGTGCCCCTGGCGATTCACATCTGAAGGACACGTGGCCATCATGCAACATATCGGAGGTTGTTCCACGTTCCCACGCACGCCTGGATTGTCGGGTGGTCGTTCCCACTTCTCCGGGTTTCGGGTGAAGGAATTAGCATTGAAAACGGTAATGTTTGTCTCTGGATCTTCTGCTGACAAGGACGCAGAGAAGATATTTGATAGTTTCGATAGAATGCATATGATTTGGAGAGATAGAGTTTGAGATAGAAAGCATAGAGAGGTTAGGGTCCGATCACATTCACTTAGTTCAAAAGATTCAACAAGAAGACATAGCTATAAGTGAATGATGTAGAGGACAGAACACTAGTATATATATATATATATATATGAAAGACAGTCAAATCAACATAGTGAAGATAATCATGAAGACAGTGAGATGAAGCCAAACCAAATGTGAAGACATACCAAACGTAACGCCATGAGTGAAGCACTTCAAACAGAAAATTTGGTGGTGGCGTTACCCACCGTATAGGAAGTATTAGACTCAGACACAGCGCACAATTATCGTGGCGCTCCAGAAGTCAAATTCCACATTAATGTATTCACACTTAGAGTGTAAGTCTTCATTGATTGAAGATATACTTTACTTCGTGTGTTGCACATCTAAGTCATCAATATGCATAAGTGTTAGGATGTGTGCCTGATCACAGGACATTTGAGGATTCCAAGATATTTAGCTCACACCGTAACTTGCAAAACCTCTTCTCATCCAAGGGCTTGGTGAAGATATCTGCCAATTGCTCTTCAGTGTTGACGTGTATGATATCAATATCTTCCTTCACAACATGATCTCTGAGAAAGTGATGACGAATTTCAATGTGCTTTGTCTTCGAGTGCTGAACTGGGTTGTTGGCAATCTTGATGGCGCTTTCGTTGTCGCAGTAGAGTGGCACTTGCTTCAGATGAATGCCATAATCTTTGAGTGTTTGCTTCATCCATAGAAGCTGAGCGCAGCAAGATCCAGCAGCAATGTATTCAGATTCAGCAGTGGAGAGAGATACACAGTTCTGCTTCTTTGAAGACCAACATACAAGTGATCGTCCCAGAAAATGACATGTGCCTGATGTAGACTTGCGATCCACCTTGTCACCAGCATAATCAGCATCCGAGAATCCAACCAGATCAAACTCTGAGCCCTTTGGATACCATAATCCTAGTGTTGGGGTGTGAGCCAAATATCGAAGAATTCGCTTCACAGCTAAGTGATGCGATTCCTTTGGTGCCGCTTGGAATCGAGCACACATGCAAACACTAAGCATAATATCTGGCCTAGATGCACATAGATAAAGTAAAGAACCAATCATGGAGCGGTATACCTTTTGATCGAACTCTTTACCATTGTCGTCGGGACCCAGATGATGTTTGGCTGGCATTGGCGTCGTGAAGCCTTTGCAGTCTTGCATCCCAAATTTCTTCAGGCAATCTTTGAGGTACTTCTCTTGAGATATGAAGATGTCGTTGCGTTGCTGACGTATTTGAAGACCAAGGAAGAACTTCAGCTCACCCATCATGGACATCTGATATTGCTCTTGCATCATATATCCAAACTCGTCTGTGTATTTCTGATTGGTGCAGCCGAAGATAATGTCATCCACATATATTTGGCACACAAACAGTTCACCATCATATGTCTTCGTGAAGAGAGTGGGGTCGAGGGAACCAGGTTTGAAGCCTTTGCTCTTCAGGAAGTATTTGAGTGTGTCATACCAAGCCCGAGGGGCTTGTTTGAGGCCATACAGCGCCTTGTTGAGCTTGTACACCATGTCAGGATGTTTTGGATCTTCAAAGCCAGGCGGTTGTGCAACATACACTTCTTCGTCAATCTTGCCATTGAGAAAAGCGCTCTTCACATCCATTTGATACAGAAGAATGTTATGATGATTTGCATAGGCCAGCAGTATGCGTATGGCTTCAAGTCTAGCCACAGGAGCAAATGTTTCATCGAAGTCAATCCCTTCAACTTGAGTGTACCCTTGAGCAACGAGACGAGCTTTGTTTCTGACAACTTGACCATGCTCATCTTGCTTGTTGCGATATATCCATTTGGTGCCTATTATATTGTGCTTGCGAGGATCAGGACGCTTAACCAGTTCCCATACATTATTCAGCTCAAACTGTTGAAGCTCTTCTTGCATAGCTTGAATCCATTCAGGTTCCATGAAGGCTTCTTCAACTTTCTTGGGTTCAGATATTGAGACGAATGCGAAGTGCCCACAGAAATTTGCTAGCTGTGTTGCCCTTGAACGAGTGAGTGGACCTGGTGCATTGATGCTATCAATTATTCTCTCAATCTGTACTTCATTTGCGACACGAGGATGTACAGGACGAAGATTTTGCTCTTGCTGATCATTGTCATCGTTAGAAGGATTGTCTTCAGGCTGAGCATTGTCTTCAGTTGATCATTGTCTTCAGGTTGATCAGGTGCGGAGATGATAAGTTCCTCTTCAGGCTGAGCTTCAGAAGGTATGATTTCTCCAGTTCCCATAAGTTTGATTGATTCACTGGATGGAACTTCATCTAGCACATTTGGCAGGTGCTCTCTTTGTGAGCCGTTAGTCTCATCGAACCGCACATCCACTGTTTCAACCACTTTATAATGAAAGAGGTTGAAGACTCTGTAGGAGTGCGAATCCTTTCCATATCCAAGCATAAAACCTTCATGTGCTTTTGGTGCAAATTTTGAAGTGTGATGTGGATCCTTGATCCAGCACCTGGCACCAAATACTCTGAAGTAACTGACATTTGGCTTCTTGCCAGTAAGGAGCTCATAGGATGTCTTGTTGAGAAGCTTGTGAAGATAAACACGGTTGATGATATGGCATGCAGTATCAATGGCCTTCAGGCCAGAACTTTCTTGGAGTCTTGTATTCATCAAGCATCGTCCGGGCCATCTCAATAAGTGTTCTGTTCTTGCGTTCCACGACGCCATTCTGCTGTGGTGTGTACGGAGCTGAGAATTCATGTGTAATGCCCAAAGTATCAAGATAAGTGTCTAGACCAGTGTTCTTGAATTCAGTGCCATTGTCACTTCTGATGTGCTTGATCTTGACGCCATAGTTGTTCATGGCTCGATTGGCGAAGCGTCTGAAGACATCCTGCACTTCAGTCTTGTAGAGGATTATATGCACCCAAGTATATCTTGAATAATCATCAACAATGACAAAGCCATAGAGACAAGCAGTAGTAGTAAGAGTTGAGTAATGAGTGGGACCGAAAAGATCCATGTGGAGCAGTTCGAAGGGTTGAGTCGTTGTCATGATTGTCTTCGAGGGATCCTTGGCCCTTGTCATCTTTCCTGCTTCACAGGCACCGCATAAGTGATCCTTCTTGAACTTGATGCCCTCGATGCCTATGACATGCTTCTTCCTTGCAAGGGTGTGGAGGTTCCTAATGCAGCATGCCCTAGCCTCCGATGCCAGAGCCAGCATTCAGAAGCTTTTGCTAGAAGACATACGGCAAGTTGTGGTCCTGCTGAGAAATCTACCATGTACAAATCATCTTTCTGATACCCTTCAAACACTAGAAACTTGTCAGATTCCATTAGTACAAGGCAACGATATTTTCCAAACATCACAATCATGTTTAAATCGCAAAAGCATTGAAACAGACATTAAGTTGAAACCAAGGGATTCAACAAGCATGACTTTATCCATGTGTTGATCCTTTGAGATTGCAACTCTACCTAGACCCAATACCTTGCTTTTACCAGTGTCAGCAAATGTGATGTGACTTTTGTCAGATGGACGTAGTGTTGAGTCCATAAGAAGGCTTCACTTGCCAGTCATGTGATTGGTACACCCACTATCAATAATCCATTCTGAAGCAGTTGGTGTCGTACCCTACACTGCAGTTAGGGGGATAGGCTTCACGAAGAGAATTGTGAAGCAAAAACATTTGACGAACCAGTGGATTATGAAAGCTTAGATCGAGATTTGGACTGATAGGGCGAGTAGCAAGCGATTCAGGAACAAAGTACATAATAAGACCATTTGGGCATTTGATCTTGCGCCCTACAAGATGTTTAAGGTCCCCAGCAATAGCGTTAGACGATTTTGGTTTTCGGCTGGAGACCTTTCCCTTGGCACCGCGTGCCATGAAGCAGTAGGTAGGAGCGGAGTACTCCTTGTCATTTGTATCGGTGTCGGTGATGAAGTCATTGTCTTCAGTGTTGAAGATGGACTTGGCAACGTATGCTGTAGCCAGACTCGCAACGCCAGAATCAGACTCCTCCTCAGACTCCACCTCCGCCTCCTCAGAAGCGGACTCCTCCTCTGAATCCATTTCCTTGCCAACAAACGCACGTGCCTTGCCAGATGAGCTCTTCTTGTGTGATGAAGATTTTGAGGAAGACTTGGAAGAAGACTTTGAGAATTTCTTCTTCTTCTTGTCGTCAAAGTCATATTCCTTGCTCTTCTTCTTCTTGTTCTTGTTCTCATTGTCCCACTGCGGACACTCAGAGATGTAGTGGCCAGGTTTCTTGCACTTGTGGCATGTTCTCTTCTTGTAGTCATGAGCAGAAGCTTCATCATTTCTTGAGCTTGATCGTGAAGACTTTCTGAAGCCTTTCTTCTTGGTGAATTTTTGGAACTTCTTCACAAGCATAGCAAGCTCCTTTCCAATGTCTTCAGGATCATCAGAACTGCTGTCAGATTCTTCTTCAGATGAGGAGACAGCTTTTGCCTTCAAGGCACGAGTTCGCCCATAGTTGGGACCGTAGATGTCTCTTTTCTCAGAAAGCTGAAACTCATGTGTGTTGAGCCTCTCAAGTATGTCAGACGGATCGAGTGTCTTGAAATCAGGACGTTCTTGAATCATCAGGGCTAGGGTGTCAAACGAGCTGTCAAGTGATCTCAGGAGTGTCTTGACGACTTCATGCTTGGTGATCTCAGTGGCACCGAGAGCTTGAAGCTCATTTGTGATGTCAGTGAGTCGATCAAACGTGAGCTGGACGTTCTCATTGTCATTTCTCTTGAAGCGGTTGAAGAGGTTGCGAAGGACACTGATTCTCTGATCTCTCTGGGTTGAGACGCCTTCATTGACCTTGGAGAGCCAGTCCCAGACTAGCTTAGATGTTTCCAAAGCACTCACGCGGCCATACTGTCCTTTGGTCAGATGACCACAGATGATGTTCTTGGCAGTGGAGTCCAGTTGAACGAACTTCTTGACATCAGCAGCGGTGACACCTTCACCAGCCTTGGGAACGCCATTCTTGACGACATACCATAGGTCGACATCAATGGCTTCAAGATGCATGCGCATCTTATTCTTCCAGTAGGGATATTCAGTTCCATCGAAGACGGGGCAAGCAGCGGAGACCTTAATTATCCCTGCAGTCGACATAGCTAAAACTCCAGGTGGTTAAACCGAATCACACAGAACAAGGGAGTACCTTGCTCTGATACCAATTGAAAGTGCTAGTGATCGACTAGAGGGGGGTGAATAGGCGATTTTTATGAAAGTCTTCAAAACATGGAAGTTTCGAAGACAAACGATAGAAATAAACCTATTACCATGCAGCGGAAGGTAGACTACACTAGGCAAACCATAGTCAAGTATTCAATGAAGTGAAAGCATAATGACTAATAGCAGCTAGGCAGTAAGATCAGGTAGGAAGATATTGTGAAGCCAATCAGAACAAGTAGTCACTCAGTGAAGACAAAAGATAATGCAATCATACAATGACTTCACAAGGACCAACAGTAAGCAAAGGGAAGGGAAGGATTAAACTAGTGACTCGTTGAAGACAATGATTTGTTGGACCAGTTCCAGTTGCTGTGACAACTGTACGTCTGGTTGGGGAGGCTGAGATTCAACTCAGAAGACCTCGTCTTCACCTTATTCCCCTTGAGCTAAGGACACCCAGTCCTCGCCCAATCACTCTGGTAAGTCTTCAAGGTAGACTTCCAAACCTTCACAGACTTCGTTCACCGGCGATCCACAATGACTCTTGGATGCTCAGAACGCGACGCCTAACCGGCTGGAGGATTCATAGTCCTCAAGTGTAATAAGTCTTCAGATCACACAGACAGGAAGACTTAAGTGATGCCTAACACTCTTTGGCTCTGGATGTTTAGGGCTTTATCCTCGCAAGGAATTCTCTCTCAAAGGCTTCGAGGTGGGTTGCTCTCAAACGACAAAAGTCGTACTCTAACTCTGAGCAGCCATCCATTTATGGTTGTAGGGGGTGGGCTATTTATAGCCACTAGGCAACCTGACCTGATTTGTCCGAAATGACCCTGGGTCACTAAGGAACTGACACGTGTTCCAACGGTCAGATTTCAAACACACACGACAACTTTACTTGGGCTGCAAGCAAAGCTGACTTATCCAACTCTGGACAAGATTTGCTCTCATAGTCTTCACTCGAAGACATAGGATTTTGGTTAGGCATCACTTCAGTCATTCTGACTGGTTCTCTTGGACCCCACTTAACAATACGGTGGTTCCTATGACTCAACAAAGAAGAAAAAGAACGACGAAAGAACTAAGCTTCGCGCTCCATAGTCTTCATGCGATGTCTTCTCATGTCATAGTCTTCAATGTGAATGTCTTCACATACCACCTTTGACTTCAATGTCTTCATACATTTTTAGGGGTCATCTCTGGTAGGAAAACCGAATCAATGAGAGACTTCTACCTCTGTTATCCTGCAATTCTCACAAACACATTAGTCCCTCAACTAGGTTTGTCGTCAATACTCCAAAACCAACTAGGGGTGGCACTAGATGCACTTACAGCCTAAGCTTGGGGGAGTATGTATATCTCACCGACATTACATTCATGTTCACACACTCATTCTAGTTGTCGGTGCTCATACTTTTTCATTGTATTATCCTTGCTAGTTTATTTTATTTTTCTCGCTTTCTTCTTGTGTGTTTGATAAACCTTAAGAAAAACAAAAAAAATAGTTGTAGCTTTTAGCTAGTTTACTTTCCTTGCCTGTAGTAGTAATAATTAAAAGAAAACCCAAAAAGATTTCTCGTTCTTCTTTTTGCTTGTTGGGAGATTTCCCGTGTAAATAGTTTTATTTCTTTTCTTTCCTTTGGGGGTCGATAGGTGAAGACCATAATGAAATTGTTAAAGTGGATCTTATATGCATTATAGTTGATTTAACCAAGAGCCCATATTGCCTTGTCTTCTCCTGTTTATTGAATGCATGCAGATTCCAGCTTAGTCCAATGCACGTGCACTATTATTATTATTATTATTCAAATCATTCAGTCGTGCAAGTGAAAGGCAATTATGACGATATATGATGGACTGATTGAGATGAGAGAAGCTGGTATGAACTCGACCTCTCTTGTTTTTGTAAATATGATTAGTTCATTGTTCATGATTCAGCCTATTATGAATAAACATGTTTGCAATGACAATTAGAGATTATAGTTGCTTATGCCATGCTTAATTAGCTAGGAGTTTATAATGGTTTACCTTGCGTGCCGACATGCTATTAAAATGGTTGTGATGTGGTATGATAGGGTGGTATCCTCCTTTGAATGATTCAGGTGACTTGACTTGGCACATGTTCACGCATGTAGTTGAAACAAAATCAACATAGCCTTCACGATATTTATTTTCATGGTGGATTATATCCTACTCATGCTTGCACTCAATGTTTATTAATTTTAATGCATGTTCATGACTGTTGTCGCTCTCTAGTTGGTCGCTTCCCAGTCTTTTTCTAGCCTTCACTTGTACTAAGCGGGAATATTGCTTGTGCATCCACCTCCATAAACCCCAAAGTTATTCCATATGAGTCCACTATACCTTCCTATATATGCGGTATCTACCTGCCGTTCCAAGTAAATTTGTATGTGCCAAACTCTAAACCTTCAAATGAAATTCTGTTTTGTATGCTCGAATAGCTCGTGTATCAACTAGGGTTGTCTGTATCTTCCATGCTAGGCGGGTTATTCTCAAGAGGAGTGGACTCCGCTCCTCACTCACGAGAAAATGGCTGGTCACCGGGATGCCCAGTCCCATGCTTTATGTAAATCAAATTGAAATAATTGCAAACAAAACTCCCCCGGGACTCTTGTTAGTTGGAGGCACTCGTTGTTTTGAGCAAGCCATGTATTGATGCTTGTTGGTGGAGGGGGACTATAAACTTTACCATTCTGTTTGGGAACCGCCTATAATGTGAGTATCATGGAAGACATCGAGATCTCTCGGTTGTTATGTTGACAATGAAAGTATACCACTCAAAATATTATTCACCTCTATTTCAAAATCGACCTCTGGCACCTCTACAAATCCCTGCTTCCCTCTGCGACGGGCCTATCTATTTACTTTTATGTTGAGTCATCACCCTCTTATTAAAAAGCACCAGCTGGAGAGCACCGCTGTCATTTGCATCCATTACTATTAATTTATATTGAGTATGACTATGATTAGATCTCTTTTACCATGAATTACAATGTTTAGTCAGTCCCTGATCTTTAAAGGTGCTCTGCATTTATGTTTTGCGGTCTCAGAAAGGGCTAGCGAGATACCATCTTGTTATATCATATTATGATTGTTTTGAGAAAGTGTTGTCATCCGAGATTTATTATTATTGCTCGCTAGTTTATTATGCCATTGACATGAGTAAACATGAGACCTAAGTGTTATTGTGAATATGGTTAGTTCATAATATTTGCTGAAAACTTGAATGCTGGCTTTACATATTTACAACAACAAGAGCAAACAGAGTTTGTAAAAGTTTTTCTTTATCACTTTCAGTCTATCAACTGAATTGCTTGAGGACAAGCAAAGGTTTAAGCTTGGGGGAGTTGATACGTCTCCAACGTATCTACTTTTCCAAACACTTTTGCCCTTGTTTTGGACTCTAACTTGTATGATTCGAATGGAACTAACCCGGACTGATGCTATTTTCAGCAGAATTGCCATGGTGTTATTTTTGTGCAGAAATAAAAGTTCTCGGAATTACCTAAAAATCAACGGAGATTATTTTTGGAATTAATAAAAAATACTGGCGAAAGAATCAAGGCCAGGGGGCCCACACCCTGTCCACGAGGGTGGGGGCGCGCCTACCCCCTGGGCGCGCCCCTGCCTCGTGGGCCCCCCTGGCGCTCCACCGACCTCAACTCCAACTCTATATATTCACGTTCGGGGAGAAAAAAATTAGAGAGAAGGATTCATCATGTTTTACGATATGGAGCCACCGCCAAGCCGTAATCTCTCTCAGGAGGGCTGATCTGGAGTCCGCTCGGGGCTCTGGAGAGGGGAATCTGTCGCCATCATCATCATCAACCTTCCTCCATCACCAATTTCATGATGCTCACCGCCGTGCGTGAGTAATTCCATCGTAGGCTTGCTGGACGGTGATGGGTTGGATGAGATTTATCATGTAATCGAGTTAGCTTTGTTAGGGTTTGATCCCTAGTATCCACTATGTTTTGAGATTGATGTTGCTATGACTTTGCTATTCTTAATGCTTGTCACTAGGGCCCGAGTTCCATGATTTCAGATCTGAACCTATTATGTTTTCATGAATATATGTGAGTTCTTGATCCTATACTGCAAGTCTATAGTCACCTACTATGTGTTATGATCCGGCAACCCCGAAGTGACAATAATCGGACCACTCCTGGTGATGACCGTAGTTTGAGGAGTCCATGTATTCACTAAGTGTTAATGCTTTGGTCCGGTACTCTATTAAAAGGAGGCCTTAATATCCATTAGGACCCCGCTGCCACGGGAGGGTAGGACAAAAGATGCCATGCAAGTTCTTTACCATAAGCATGTATGACTATATTCGGAATACATGCCTACATTAGATTGATGAATTGGAGCTAGTTCTGTGTCACCCTATGTTATAACTGTTGCATGAATAATCGCATCCGGCATAATTCTCCATCACCGATCCAATGCCTACAAGCTTTTCACATATTGTTCTTCGCTTATTTACTTTACCGTTGCCACTGTTACAATCACTACAAAACTATCACTGTTACTTTTTCCACCGTTACCGTTACTTCCATATTACTTTGCTACTAAATACTTTGCTACAGATACTAAGTTATCCAGGTGTGGTTGAATTGAAAACTCAACTGCTAATACTTGAGAATATTCTTTGGCTCCCCTTGTGTCGAATCAATAAATTTGGGTTGAATACTCTACCCTCAAAATCTGTTGCGATCCCCTATACTTGTGGGTTATCAACTGCCCACAACTCTTTGTGCTCTACTTGTGCATATCATCTATCCATAGACCTGGCTCGGATGCCACTGTTGGGGAACGTAGCATGCAATTTCAAAAAAATTCCTACGATCACGCAAGATCTATCTAGGAGATGCATAGCAACGAGAGGGGGAGAGTGTGTCCACGTACCCTCTTAGACCGAAAGCGGAAGCGTTAGGTTAACACAGTTGATGTAGACAAATGTCTTCACGATCCAACCGATCAAGTACCGAACGTATGACACCTCTGAGTTCAACACACGTTCAGCTCGATGACGTCCCTCGAACTCTTGATCTAGCAGAGGGTCAAGGGAGAGTTTCGTCAGCACGACGGCGTGGTGATGGTGATGTGATCCGCGCACGGCTTCGCCTAAGCACTACGATGCTATGACCGGAGGAGTAAATTGTGGAAGGGGGTACTGCACACGGCTAAGAGAACAATTGATGTGCTATGGGGTGCCCCTACCCCCGTATATAAAGGAGGGGAGGAGGCTGCCAGCCTAGGGGCACGCAATGGTGGGGGGAAACCCACTAGGACTCCTAGTCCTAATAGGTTTCCCCCTTCCTTTTTATGGAGGGGGAAAGAGGGAAGGGAGAGGGAAGAGGAGAAGGAAAGGGGGGCATGCCCCCTCCCCTAGTCCAATTCTAACTCCCTATGGGAGGGGGGCGCGGCCACCCCTTCTGGGCTGCCTCCCCTCTCCCCTATGGCCCATGTAGGCCCATTACTTTCCCCGAGGGAATTCGGTAACCCCTTGATACTCTGGAAAATACCCGAAACGATCTAGAACCACTCCGGTGTCCGAATATCATCGTCCAATATATCAACTTTACCTCTCGACTACTTCGAGACTCCGAACAATCTTCGGTCACCAAAAACATATAACTCATAATACAAATCATCATCAAACATTAAGCGTGGGGATCCTACGGGTTCGAGAACTATGTAGACATGACCGAGACAAATCTCCGGTAAATAACCAACAGCGGAACCTGGATGCTCATATTGGTTCCTACATATTCTACAAAGATCTTTATCGGTCAAACCGCAATGACAACATACGTTATTCCCTTTGTCATCGGTAATGTTACTCTCGCGAGATTCGATTGTCGGTATCCTCATACCTAGTTCAATCTCGTTACCAGCAAGTCTCTTTAATCGTTCCGTAATGCATCATCCCGCAACTAACTCATTAGTCACATTGCTTGCAAGGCTTATCATGATGCGCATTACTGAGAGGGCCCAGAGATACCTCTCTGATACTCGAAGTGACAAATCCTAATCTCGATCTATGCCAACCCAACAAACACCTTCAGAGACACCTGTAGAGCATCTTTATAATCATCCAGTTATGTTGTGATATTTGATAGCACACAAGGTATTCCTAAGACAGCTTTTACCACAAGGTACGGGCTATATGAGTACACTGTTGTCTTTTGGATTGACTAACTCCCCTGCCTATTTCATGAGTATGATGAATAAGGTGTTCATGGAGTTCTTGGACAAGTTTGTTGTGGTGTTCATTGACGATATATTGGTGTACTCGAAGAATGAAGAGGAACACAAGGAGCATTTGCGCTTAGTTCTAGAGAAGCTCGGGGAACATTAGCTTTATGCCAAATTCAGCAAATGTGAGTTATGGTTGAAAGAAGTTGGATTTCTGTGACATGTTATATCTGGAGAAGGTATAGCAGTAGACCCAACCAAGGTTCAGTCTATCACGGAGTGGTTGGCACCCACCTCAGTTGGAGAGATCCGCAGTTTTCTTGGGCTCGCGGGATATTACCGAAGGTTCATTGAGAATTTTTCCAGGATTGCGAATCCCATGACGGAGTTGTTGAAGAAGGACACCAAGTTCAAATGGACCGAGGAATGTGAGGCTAGTTTTCAGGAGTTGAAGAAACGTTTAGTATCAGCCCCGGTGCTAATTCAGCCGGATATACACAAGGATTTCCAAGTGTATAGCGACGCTTCTCGCCAAGGACTTGGAGGAGTACTTTTGCAAGACGGAAGAGTTGTTGCATATGCCTCACATCAGTTATGACCTCATGAGTTGAATTATGCCACCATGATTTGGAGCTAGCAGCCATAGTGCATGCGCTCAAGACCTGGAGACATTTTCTCATTGGAAACCGTTGTGATGTATACACAGATCATAAGAGCTTGAAGTACATCTTCATGCAGAAGGAGTTGAATCTCAGGCAAAGGAGATGGTTGGAGCTTATAAAATATTATGATATGAAGCTACATTATCACCCAGGGAAGGCCAATGTTGTAGTAGATGCGTTGAGCCGCAAGAGTTATGTTAATACTCTCTTAACCAAAGAATTAACTCAGGTGTTAGCCGAGGATCTCAGGGAACTACGTTTGGAGATAGTTCCGAGAGGTTTTGTTGCAGCATTGGAAGTTCAATCCACATTGTTGGGAAAGATACGAGAAGCCCAGAAGACTGATAAGGAGATTGCAGAGATAAAAGAGAGGATGAGCAAAGGAAAAGCCAAAGGTTTTCGTGAGGATGAGTATGAAACTTTGTAGTTTGAGGATCATATATATGTGCCCAAGGACCCAGAGATCAGGAAGTTAATACTTCAGGAGGCTCATGACTCGCCATACTCGATTCACCCAGGAAACACCAAGATGTATTTGGACTTGAAGGAACATTTCTGGTGGACAGGTATGAAGAAGGATATTGCCGAGTACGTAGTTGTATGTGATGTATGTCAGAGAGTGAAGGCAGAGCATCAGAAGCCAGCAGGATTACTACAGCCTATGCCGATACCCGGATGGAAGTGGGATAAACTTGGCATGGACTTTATCACCGAATTATCCAGGACACGATCAGGATATGATTCTATTTGGGTAGTAGTTGATCGCTTGACCAAAGTGGCTCACTTTATCCCTGTGAAAACCACTTATACGAGCGCGATGTTGGCCAAGATATATATGACCAGGATCGTATGTCTGCATGGAGTTCCGAGGACCATCGTATTAGATAGAAGAACACAGTTTACTTCAAATTTTTGGAATCAGTTGCACCAGACTTTGGGTACCAGGCTAGAGTTCAGTACAACCTTTCATCCGCAGACAGATGGACAAACCGAGAGAGTCAATTAGATTCTGGAGGACATGTTGAGAGCTTGTGTGCTAGATTACAGATCTAGTTGGGATGATAATTTGCCTTACGCAGAGTTCTCATACAACAACAGCTACCAGGCTAGTTTGAAGATGGCCCCTTTTGAAGCCTTGTATGGAAGGAGGTGCAGGACACCGTTAATATGGGATGAAGTTGGATACCGTCAGTTGTTTGGACCAGATTTGATCAAAGAGTCTGAAGAGAAGTTTAAGTTGATTCGAGATAGACTGAAGGTAGCTTAGTCCAGGTAGAAGAGTTATGCCGACAATAAATGTAAGGAGGTAGTCTATGAAATTGGAGACAGAGCATATCTTCGTGTGTCACCTCTGCGAGGAGTTAAAAGATTCTGAGTTAAGGGAAAGTTAGCCCCAAGATTTGTAGGACCATATTGAGTTCAAGAACGTATGAGAGAAGTTGCCTACAAGTTGGAGTTACCCGAAGGATCATCGGGAGTTCATGATGTGTTCCACGTTTCCAAGTTGAAGAAGTGCCATGCAGAGATGGCCGATATTCCTCTGAGAGATACAATGCCCCTGGAAGTGATTCAGTTGGAAAGTGACCTAACCTACAAGGAGAAACCAGTCAAGATTCTCGAGTTTGCCAGCCAAGTTACACGCAACAAGGTTATCAAGTTCTGCAAAGTTCAGTGGAGCCACCATATCAAGGAGGAAGCCACCTGGGAGCGAGAAGAAGACCTACGGAAAGACCACCCACACCTATTTTATAGCCAACCCGAATCTTGAGAACGAGATTCATCTTAAGGGGGGTAGGTTTGTAACATCCCAAATTTTCAATTTGGATGTTATACATAGGTCATCATATGCATATCATATTTTCTTTGCATTTTGGTTGTGATCCTAGAAATCTTAAGCAACTCAAGGACCCAAGTCATTAAATACCAGGGACTCCATACCTTGGGAAAATGACTTCCTTAAGCATTTAAATAGAGGTGTTGTGATCAACACTACTGGTTGGAATAGCTTCTACCCACTTAGTAACATAATCAACAACAACCAAAATATGTGTATACCCATTAGAGGAACGAAAAGGTCCCATGTAATCAAATCCCCAAACATCAAATGGTTCAACAATGAGTGAATAATTCATAGCATTTCTTGACGCTTACCGATATTACCTATTCTTTGGCATCCATCACAAGATAATATGAACTTACGGGCGTCCTTGAAGAGAGTAGGCCAATAAAATCCAGATTGCAATACCCTGTGAGTAGTTCTGTCTCCAGCATGATGCCCTCCATAAGCTTCGGAGTGACATTTCCGTAGGATTTGTCCCCGTTCATGCTCAGGTTGCATAATAATACCATCTACTCATTCTTTATAAAGATGTGGGTCATCCCAAAAGTAATGTCTTAAATCATAGAAGAATTTTTTCTTTTGTTGGTATGTAAAGCTAGGTGGTAAATATTAAGCAACAATGTAATTAGCATAGTCAGAATACCAAGGAGTGTTATGAGTAACATTTATTGCAGCTAACTGCTCATCAGGAAAACTATTATCAATAGGTAGTGGGTCATCAAGCACATTTTCAAGCCAAGATAAGTTATCAGCTACGGGATTCTTAGCTCCTTTTCTATCAGTGATATGTAAATCAAATTCTTGTAGCAAGAGAACCCATCGAATAAGTGTAGGTTTAGCATCTTTCTTTTCCATATGATATTTTATAGCAGCACGATCGGTGTGAACAATAACTTTTGAATCAACAAAGTAAGATCAAAATTTATCACAAGCAAACACCACTGCTAGGAATTCTTTTTCAGTAGTAGCATAATTTATTTGAGCACTGTCTATAGTTTTACTAGCATAATGAATAACATTCAGTTTCTTATCAACTATTTGCCCTAGAACAACACCAACAACATAATCACTAGCAGTACACATAATTTCAAAAGGCAAGTTCCAATTAGGTGGTTGAATAATAGGTGCAAAAATTAAGGCTTTCTTGAGTGTTTCGGAGGCCTCTAAACAATCATCATCAAAAACAAAAGGAACATCCTTTTGCAAAAAGGTTTGTAAGAGGCCTATAAATTTTAGAAAATTCTTTGATAAATCTCCTATAGAAACCAGCATGACCTAGGAAACTACGAATACCTTTGACATCTTTAGGACATGGCATTTTCTCAATTGCATCAACCTTAGCTTTGTCCACTTCAATACATTTTTAGAAATTTTATGACCCAAGACAATACCTTCATTGACCATAAAGTGGCACTTCTCCCAATTGAAAACAAGATTTGTTTGTTCACATCTGTGCAAAACTCGATCAACATTGCTTAAACAATCATCAAAAGACTTCCCATAAACAAAGAAATCATCCATGAAAACCTCAACAATCTGTTCATAAAAGTCAGAGAATATAGCAGTCATACATCTTTGAAAGGTAGCAGGTGCATTGCATAAACCAAAATGCATACGTCTATAAGCATAGGTTCCAAAGGGACAAGTGAAAGTGGTATTTTCTTGATCAGGTTGAGAAACATGTATTTGTGAGAAAACAGAGTATCCATAAAAGGCTGAGGGCAATGATCTTTCCTAGTTGCTTTATTTAATTTCATTAAATCAATTACCATTCTATAGCCGATAACAATTCTTTGTGGAATGAGTTCATTCTTATCATTAGGAACAACGATAATACCTCCTTTCTTAGGAACACTATGAATAGGACTTACCCATCTACTATCAGCTATAGGATAGATTATACCTGCTTCCAGAAGTATTAATATTTCCGTTCTTACCACTTCTTTCATTTTCGGATTTAACCGAAGTTGGTGGTCAACAACGGGTTTAGCATCAGGTTCCATATTAATCTTGTGCTAACATAGAGTGGGACTAATGCCATTTAAATCATCAAGAGTATATCCAATAGCAGCTCAGTGCTTCCTTAGAACTTTCAATAATCTTTCTTCTTCATGTTCTGAAAGGTTAGCACTAATAATAACAGGATATATCTTATTTTCATCAAGATAAGCATATATCAAAGGGCCTGGCAATTGTTTTAATTCAAACACAGGATCACCTTTAGGTGGAGGAGGACCTCCTAGATTTTCAATAGGCAAATTGTGTTTAAGTAGAGGATGTTGTTCAAAGAAAATCTTATCTATTTCATTTCTTTCATGCATATGTAGATCATTTTCATGGTCTAGCAAATATTGTTCTAGAGGATTAGTAGGAGGCACAACAATAGAAGCAAGACCAATTATTTCATCCTTAATAGGCAATTCCTTTCCATGAAGCTTTCTACTAAACTTGGAAAAATTAGGTGTCAAAACCGACGGATCTCGGGTAGGGGGTCCCGAACTATGCGTCTAAAGCGGATGGTAACAGGAGGCAGGGGACACAATGTTTTACCCAGGTTCGGGCCCTCTTGATGGAGGTAAAACCCTACGTCCTGCTTGATTAATATTGATGATATGGGTAGTACAAGAGTAGATCTACCACGAGATCGGAGAGGCTAAACCCTAGAATCTAGCCTATGGTATGATTATATGTTGTAGTTGTTGTTGTCCTATGGACTAAAACCCTCCGGTTTATATAGACACCGGAGAGGGTTAGGGTTACACCAGGTCGGTTACAAAGGAGGAGATATCCATATCCGTATTGCCTAGCTTGCCTTCCATGCCAAGTAGAGTCCCATCCGGACACGAGACGAAGTCTTCAATCTTGTATCTTCATAGTCCAACAGTCTGGCCAAAGGATATAGTCCGGCTGTCTGGAGACCCCCTAATCCAGGACTCCCTCAGTAGCCCCTAAACCATGCTTCAATGACGATGAGTCCGGCGCGCAGTATTGTCTTCGGCATTGCAAGGCGGGTTCCTTCTCTGAATACATCACAGAAGAATTTGAATACAAGGATAGTATCCGACCCTGCAAAATAAGTTCCACATACCACCATAGAGAGAATAATATTTTCACAAATCTAATTTGCTGACTTGTTTTGGCAACACGACATTATGCCATGGCCCGGTGATTATTCGAACCGTTTCCTTTAACTAGCCCCGCACATAACGCGAGGCAGTTTTTTGACACGTCTTGTCAAAGCAGAGATCGTGTCCCCTTATAAGGGATTCTCATCAATACGGGCGTGGGTAACCCAACCGCGCCATCGATTATGGCGCTTGGGGGATAAGCGAGTTTTACCAGGCTAGTGGGGATGCTTAGTTTCATCTGCCCATATAAAGGGATAAGGATTTACCTTTTCATCCATGCCTTCTTCCTCTTTTGCTCATCCGTTCTCGCACACTCGAGCTCTAGCGCCCAAGTCCGCACTTCCCACCTCCACCTTATCCAACCATGTCCGGAGCGGGAGGCAGGTGGGTGGTCTCCTCCGCCATGGAGGGAGACATCAAGAAGCTGAGGAGAGCCGGATACCTGCCCGACGACATCGGGCACCGGCTCCCAGATGAGGGGCGGCTCATCCCCACCCCCAGGCCCCATGAGAGGGTAGTGTTCCTCACCCATTTCCTCCGCGGACTGGGATTCCCGCTCCACCCATTCGTCCGGGGGCTCATGTTCTACTACGGCCTGGATTTCCATGATCTGGCCCCGAACTTCTTCGTCAACATCTCGGCGTTTATCGTCATGTGCGAGGCCTTCCTCCGCATCAAGCCCCACTTCGGCTTATGGATGAAGACCTTCAATGTCAAGTCGAAGGTTGTGGGCAGCCGCCAGGTGGAGTGTGGAGGTGCCATGGTGGGCAAGATGCCCAACGTTACATGGCTCGAGGGCTCCTTTGTGGAAACCATAAAGGGGTGGCAATCGGGGTGGTTCTACATCACCGAGCCGCGCGACCCTACATGGGCAGCGGACCCCGAGTTCCAATCTGGCATCCCCATGCGGCTCACCTCCTAGAAAGAGAAGGGCCTGTCCTGGGGTAGTTCGGGAGAGCTGACCGGACTCCAAACATGTATTCAAAACTTGGTGAACAAGAGGCTCAAACTCGTCAACGTAGTCCAGGTCATGCTCCACCGTCGGATCCTCCCGTGCCAACAACGGGACTTCAACTTGTGGGAGTTCGACCCGGCGCAGCACCGAACTCTGAACAGGCTCTTCGACACAACTCACGAAGATGCCTCGAGGGTGCTGTTCAAAAGCGCCGAGGTCCCCCCTCCCATTACTGAGGATCGTGGATTCAGCGCGAAGCTCCAAGCCAGTGCGGTAAGCTGCTTTACCTTTCACAGGATACTTATTTTTTTATAGATTGACTCCATGCGGGATCTAAACTCCCGTACCTTTGACAGGACTGGCAGGAGACGGCTGGACAGATCGATTATCCGGCTCCTTTGCCCGAAGGCCCAGCAGACGCTCTTCTGGCGAAGATGCTGACTCCGGCTCCTTATACGGTGCCGGAGAAGACCAAGAAGGCCAAGGGAACCCGAAAGAGTTCCCGACGCCAGGCGTCATCGGACTCACCATCCGATGACTCTGCAGCGCACTCCTCCCCCGAAGACGAGGAAGAAGAAGAAGATGCTACCCCTCCAGTTGGGGGAGATAAGAAAAGGAAGGCCGCCCCAACTAGGGGGGCGAGGGGTCCAAGAAGGGGAGAACTCTCCTCCCGGACTACTCTACCACCGCCGCCGACGGCGAAGACAAGTGGCTACCCAGGGCCAAGCCCCTGGGGAAGTCGTAAGTATTCGGATACCAGAGTAAATCATAGTATTCCTTTGCCGCACTACTTTACATAACGCTGAAATATGATTATGCAGGCCGCCCCGAGCCCGTATCGATGTATCTTCGGACGGCTCCCTGGGCTCGTCGGACATGGATAGTGATCCAGTTCTGACTGCCACCTCCCCCTATCCTGCGGACGATGCCGAGGTGATGTCTCACGAGGCACCGGGTTGAGGGGAGACAGTCCCGGAGGTGCCTCAAGGCGGCCACCCGGACTCCGGGAGCCGAGGGGACAAGGCCCCTGAGAGCTCCGAGTTCGGCCCTCAGTCGAACACTGTGCCGGAACCTCCAGTGGTTCCGGGCTCGGGCAGGCGGCCTCCTTCTAAGAGGGGCAAGACGCCTGTGCCGGTGACCTCTGTCCATACAGAGGCGCCGGACAATCTACTGGAAGCGCTTCGCGGCGCTTCCATCGACAAGGAGCACCGTACTATTATGAGTGCGGTGGTCCAGAAGGTTCAATCCACCAAGAGCGGATTGACTGAAGCCTGTGCCAGCCTTCTAACAGGCTTTGAGGTAAGTGTTTTAAAATATAGGAAAAATATTACCGCATAGACAGTGGCCCCTGATGCTTTGTTCGGTGTTCACAAAGAATAGCCGAACACAGGATCAAATAATATCGCAGGAGTCTAATATAAGTATGTCAATATGTGTATGCAGGCCTTGCTGCTGGCGTCCGCCACACTGACTGCGGAGGTTGTCGTACTGAAGCAGGACCTCGAGGGGTCCAAGAAAGAGCTCGGCCTTGCCAAGAGGCAGCTCGAGGAGAACAAGGGTAAGTAATACCCTGTCTATAGATATGTATATAAAAAAGACGCGATTGCAAAATGATAGGATCATCGTATATCTGCCAGGGGCCACGACCGAGGTGGCGACCCTGAAGCAAGCGCTAACCAAGGCCGAAGATAAAGCGGCCAAGGAGCCCATCGAGCGAGAAAAGCAAGAGGCTCGGGTGGGCGAGGTGCAGCAAGAGCTCCAGGCTCTCATGACGAAGCATGAGGCGTTGGAGCATGACTCGAAGACGCGAGAGTCTGAGCTTGCCGCGGCCCTCGAGAGCGCAAAAAGTGCCAAGGCCGAAGCCCAAAAGTGCCAAGACGCGAGAGTCTGAGCTTGCCGCGGCCCTCGAGACGCAATGAAGATGATAGCGGCGGGTAAGGCATTCTATATGCATTGCAAGCATGTAAAAGTAAATTACCGATTACTTACCCGAATTCGGAGCTCTCCAGGAGCACTCACGGATTTGCCCCGCAGCGTGTCGGATGCCGCACAGTTTTACCAGGCCGAGGAGGGAAGCTCAACGGAAAAGCTGTTCTGGTCTCAGTATACTGGGACTGAACATCCGATGCCTCTAAGCGACCAACTAAAGTAGCTGGTCGAGCACAAGGCGGCCGAACAGGCCATGAAGGGCTTTATAGTCCGGCTATGGCCTGGCGACGCCCTTCCGAACAGCTACTTCGGCCTGGTGAGGCGGCTTGTTGATGCCTGCCCACGGCTGGAGGTCGTCAAGCGGTCCGTCTGCATCGAAGGTGCACGCCGGGCTTTCGCCCATGTGAAGGTGCAGTGGGCCAAGCTAGACGCCGTGAAGCTGATCAAGGAAGGGGCGCCGCATGGCAAAGAGCATCGCACCCTCGAAATTTATTATGAGGGTGTCCTGAAGGGTGCCCGTCTTGTGGCAGACGAATGTTCAAAGGATGTAATATTTGAGTAAACTTGCTCGTGTGCTCCTATATGATGAAAACTTGTTTCATATGCGCTATGCAACGTTTTGTGTGAATTTAAAATATTACCTTCTGTTTGGCTGTTTATCCAATCTGAGAGATGGCTAGTCCTCGGCTTCTGCCCCCATGCCACGAGTGTTGGGGTGTTCAGGATAAAGCTGAGTACTCTTGTTCCCATATTTGGGTCCTTCGAGGGAGGTGATCAGCACAACGAACAAGGCAACCGAACTAATAATGCTTTATCACTCTCACTTAGCCATAGAATTCTATAATTTTAAATTTCCGCGAAGCCCCTGGTATTCAGAAGGCCGAATTTGGGGCGCGATACATGCCTTTAAGCCGGACAGGGCCGGCCCCTCGCCCTAAGCGGCATAAGTCTTTAGGGACTCGAAAACCTCGCCGAACAGCGACCGGTCTCTCATCTTATCATGACAGTCAGTTTTAGCTTTCTCTACTGAGGTGCTAAGCCCGTCAGAACCGGGGCACAATCGTAGTAGTTCTCATAGCGCTACCTTAGACGATAGAGCAGAACGTAAGGTACCAAAACATAGGAGCCGGGCAAACCCAACATTTGACCAAAGACATGATTCGAAGCTGATGCATATAATGCTATAAGTTCGGGGTGCCGCACTTGTGAAAGTGTTCAGACTTTTCACACCATATTGTGGGGTACGTAAGCCCCTGGTGTATTGGCCTAACCAAAGTGTACGGTTGCAAGGCGTCGTTAATGAACACACACACACACACAGATATATATATATATACATAAACACTATTCTGATCACGGGATCAGAATAATATTCTGATCACAACATGAACTTCCCGAGTAACGCGCCTAACCTTCCTCGTGTGCTAGGTTGAACTTCAGCTAAAAGGTGTCCAAATGGGGCTTGCTATATACCGTTGGATAGCTATGGACATCAGTATCATGACCCAAGTTAAATTTTTGGCAAAATGTAAGCGGTTTAAGAGCAGTTTTGAAAACCGTTTTTTCTTCATATAAAAAACGTGAATCGTATTTTCGATCGCATTTTTAAACTGTTTATCGGAATAAGGCAAATAATATGACGTTGGAAAGATGCTGCAAAACCGCTCCTTCCACATGTTGAAAGTTTTCTCTAATTCCCTACGGTTAAAGAGTAATTTGGAAAATCGTAAAATTTCACAAACCGAACACCCGAGTTCGTATTTTCGACGCCATTTCTAAATGGCTAATCCAATTGAGGCAAATAATATGGCGTTGGAAACCTTATGCAAATGCGCTACTTTTTTATGTTAAAAGTTTTTTCTAATTTTGAATGGTTTAAAAGTAATTTAGAAAACGGTACAAGTTCCACCGAGTTCGTATTTTCGAGCTAATGTTTTAATCATACGTCCAAATGCAGCAAATGATATGGCGTTGGAAAGCTTGAAGAAATGCGAAACTTTTTTGTATATATTGTTTCTCCTAATTCATTACGGTTTTATGTCAGTTTTGAAAATGGTTAAAAACATATTTTTGCCGTAATTTCTACAAACTTTATCGGAATGGGGCAAATAATATACCGCTGAAAAGCTACGGAAAATGCGAAACTTTTTCATGTTGATGGTTTTCTCTGAATCCTGACCAATTTTGAAAATGGCGAGATCATTCGTTCTGCCTTTATCGCAAAACAGATTCTTCGAAAATGCACCGCGTGAAGAACCTGAACTTCTCGGCGCGTGTACCTGAACTTCACTCTGTTTTTCACGTGATTTTTTTGCTCGTAGATCTCCATCCACTGCTCGTAACTCTCCATCCACTCACCGGAATTGAGCAAGTGATATACCAGTGGAAAGCTACCGTAAACACACAAGTTTTCCGTGTTGATCATTTTTTCATACTCGCGACGGTTTTAAAAGTTTTTCAACTGAAATTCATTCAGTGTAGTAGTTGAACTTCCTGCTGTTTTACGTTGAACTTCCATGACGTATTTTTGTTTGTAATTTTCTCATCCATTCGTCAGTGTTACACAAATGATATTTCTTTTGTACAAGCCACTCTCACAATAATTTTTTTAATTTTTTCCGATCGAGGACTTGAACTTATAACACAAAAAATTGAGCATTGCCTTTTAATTCATTTTTCTCATATTAAACACACACCTTGTAGTATATGAACTTTTTTAAAATTGAACTTCATACTTTAATTTGGACTTCTAGCAAATACACGATGAAACCTCCTTTACAATAACTTCCGAACTTCCTGGGCTGACCACGTGAACTTCTAGCAAAAGTCTTTTTATTCTTTTTCTTTATATGAAACGCATTCTATGTAGTAGTTGGACCGTTGGTTGTCTTCATTCGAACTTCTAAAACACTGATTGAAATAACCGTTAGAAATCCTAGGTTTTCGTTTCATGAGTTGTTTTAAAAAAATGATAAATTGGCCTTTTGTTTTTTGTTTTTTAACATGTAAATCCTATGTTTTAATATACTCTAAACTTCTATGTTATTTTAATTTGAACTTCACCTTGGTTTGATTTTCTATTCTCGGTTAGAATCTGAGTTTTTAGTAAACATTGAACTGGTCTGTTAATTTAATTGGAACTTCTAGATCTGTTTGGAAACGGGGAAATCCATTTTTCTAATTACATTTTTTGATTTTTTTTTTGTTATTTTAATTTGACCTTCCATTTTGTGGATATTTCGATGTTGTGTTCCTTTTTTAGGGAACTTGTTGCAATGAAAAAATTTAGGTTTCATTTTATTACCTTTTCCTCATCCGAAATTTTGTGTTGCCACGCACCTACACACACACTCACATGGTTTTAACACACATTTAACCATCAAGATGTTCTAAAATTTGAACTTCTGAGTTTTATTCTTTTAATAACAAGAAAATTATGATTTTTTATAGGCATTGAACTTCGCCATTTTTAAAATTTGAACTTCTCAGTTTTTGGTTAGTAACGGGGAATTTTTATTTTTTTATAACGATCGAACCACTCCATTATTTCAATTTGAACTTCTATTTTTTAAATGGGGAAAATCATTTATATATTATTTTTTGAAAGGCTTTTTTAAGTTGATTTTTTTTGAACTTCTTCCTCCATTATTATTTTTGAGCTTCTACATTTGTATTTTTTGAACTTCTCATTTTTTATAATTGAACTTCTTGGTTTTGGAAATAAACAACGTACTTATCCGTTAGTTAAATTTCCACCTATATGTTATTTTTGAAAATGGGGAAAATCCATTTGGAAAAGAGGGTCACACGACCATCTTCATCATGCGGGGTTATGCAATGACCGGCACGAAGGCGTGCTCACTAGTGATACTTTCTTCCTTTTGTTCTCGTTTGAACTTCGTGTTTTTTTAATGATGAACTTCTCGCGTAATTTTTACATGGTTTTTCTCATGTGTTTTGAAGTGAGAGAGTGAATGAAATCTGCTTGTTGACCTCACTGAAGTTTTTTGATTTGTTTGAATGTTATTTTTCTTCTTTATTTTCAAGTATTTTCGTATTTTGAAGTTTAACTGTTCTTGTTTTTTTGACTCGTGAACCTCTTGTGAGTTTTGTTAAATCTTTTTTCTCTTTTTGTTGAACCTTTTTTCACGAATACCCGTTGTTTGTCGAAATGGACCCCTCATCTTTTTTAAAGGATTGTTTATGCTCTTAACTCTCTATGTGTTTTGTATAAATGAGCACATCGATAATATTGTCTTCTACATTTTTACGCAAACTTTTTCCTAGTACACGTACATGACCTTCTCCCATATATTTATTTTAATGTTTTTCAAGATAGAAAGAGCGACGGAAAATACGACGAGTAATTCCAGCAGTTCTACACCACTGTGTAATGAAGTTTTTTCATCCTGAAGGGGAGGAGGGTGCAGCAGAAGGAAGAAGGTCAGCAGCCGAGCAAAAAGAAGGTCAGCTTTTGGTCTAAGAAAACTTCTGTAGATATCAACCAAGGTCCAAAAGAATATTTTAGGTACATACCATATGATAAACAACACAACACTGTTTTTGATACAGAGAAGGTTCATTCACATATATACATGAGCAAAGTATCTATTCCAAATCTGGTAGACAAATGATCCATGCACAACTAACCCAGACAAAATTTATCTATACCAAATCTTCCTGAGCTGAAATACTAGCCGAACTTGGACCCTGAGATCACCGAAGTGCCAATTAGTGTGATCTACGAGAACAACAATTACTTCATGAGCCTCTCAATGAAGAAACAATTACTTCATGAGAATGGAGTACTGAAGTTCAAGGTATTTTTCAGAAATGGTTAAACTTACAAAAAAAATGTTTTTCCACCATTCTACGAACTTACTATGGTGTACTTGTGAAGTTCTTTTTGCCTCGCGACATTTTTAGGCATTTTTTTGCTGTCGGTAAAATGGCCTAGGCGGTCCTTTTTTTATTGATGAATTTTCTTCAGTATGTGGTACACGTGAACTTATGAATTTCTAAAACATGAACTTCGCATTTATATCTAGTAAGTATACTGTTAGTATGCTCCCTGTGACCCTGTGTAGATATTTATAGGAAAGAAATTACGAAGGCAGACAATTTATTTCAGAACAATAGTACTCCCTGTCATCCTATGCCAATCATTGACGCCAAGTTAAACATTTCTTTGAAAACATAAAAGGTCTCCTTTTTCCTCGCTTGAGCTAGCCAGGGGCCACTAAATATGTGTGATTGTGTTTATACCACACGTTTTACACTAATCCATTCCTCTCGGTAGCTCCACCCGTGTTGTAGTGTTTGGACACCAAAAAGCTAGCCGCACCGGGAGACGTGGGGTATAAATGCTTCTATACAAGTTTGTGCTTGTTTTTACACATCTTTTGGTCCTTATCTCTACATCTTATCTTCTTGAACTAGCCACCACCACACGTTTTATTCTTTTGTTCTCTCTCCTCCATGTAACTTTGTCTCATGGCCGTACTAGTTAAGAGAAGACCATTTTCACTTCGGGTTCAGGCACCCGGCCGACAACGTACAGACCAACTCGGGAGGATTTGGTGACCTGGGAACCAGCGGCGTGGTCCTCGGCCTTGTACATCCTGCACTCCATCAGGCCGTGGCCTGCATCCCTACCGGAGAAAGCTGAATCTCTTGACCTGCTACTTCTTCAGAGTTCGACCTGCTTTTTCTTCAGAGTCCGACCTGCTACTTCGTCATGCAAGATGGAGCACAGCATGGTTGGCTTGATCGGAAACCTTGCTGAGGAAATAGCTGTCCTCAAATGCAGCCAATATGGTAGAATGGCCTCGATGTAGATGGACCGACGGAGAACGCAATGAGAAAAGGAACAACAGGGAGAGATGGCTGCCCGCTAGGACTTCTCGCCAGCGAGGCGCTGGACTGCCCGCACAGAATGGAGGGGCAGAAGCTTGTGGATGGTGCAGATGTCACACCGGCGGCTTCTACTTGGGGGCGCGATGGTGGTCGAGCACCGGCGCGCTTTAATTGCAACGGCGACACTTCTCAAGATCGTGCGAGGGCCATCCATGGCGCATGCTGGTGGTGCAGGGCGCGTCGACGACGGAGATGGCCCCGGAGGCGTCCAATCCAGATGACCGGCAGCGGCGGCGGCCTGTGATATCTCTGGTCAGTAGAGCGCGGGCTTCGGGCCGGGGGGCGCGGTGCTCGCCGGCTAGGGGCGGTGCTCGCCGGCAGGGGCGGGGCGCGCCGATGGGGGCGCCGCTATGGGTGGGGCGGCGCGTGGCCGCGGGAGTAGGCGGGATCCGGTGAGGGGGAACCGGGGAAGAGGCCATGGCAGAGAGGGAGCTCGGCGGGGATGGGATCTGGGGAAGTTGGGGATCGAGGGGAGGCGGTGCGTGTTCTTTTTTTTCTCGCGGGTTCTGGAGTTCGGGAGGACCTGCGCGCGTCTATACAGGGGTGTTGTCATCCAAATAGTTATTCTGATCCCAGAATCAGAATAGTGCTTTTATATATATATATATATATATATATATATATATATATAACAAGAATGCAATAATAGTCGTGATATTATGCATTGTTTATTAAAAAGGTGCGTTAAAGCAGAATGATACAGATATTGCGATAAGCAAAGAGTGGGACTATGTCCCTTCCAAGGGCAAGCCGAGGAATAGTATTAAATCAAATATTTCACTCGTTAAGTTGCTGCATCATGTGTTCGGCAATGGTGCTGCCGGACAGGGTTTCCAGAGATTAAGGTCCTGAAAAAGAGAAAAATAACCAAACGGGAAGCCCCTAGTGTGGTTTAAGCCGCGTCTTGGGGCGTGCCGGAGTGTGCCCCCCTCCCCACGTGTGCCCATGGAATTTTTAATGCGTAATTATGTACGCGTGGCACGAGTTTCGCCGTTTGGCTGAAACTGGGGTGGGGGCCGCATTGCTACGCGAGCTCAGATCGCGCCAGGCGGTCTAGTTGCCGATTGCTCCGAGCACGCTTGAAGGTGCCCGGGTCTTGAAACGCCGAACTGGTGGATTGCCTTGAGAGGCTGTTTTGCCCTTCTGCTGCGAGGGCCGCGGTGTGCTCCTCTGTTCGGAGAGAGCGCTCTGTGTTTCCATTGACTGTAATAACCCCGCAAGGTCCTGGCATCTTGAGCTTGATGTATGCATAATGCGGTACCGCATTGAATCTCGCAAATGCGGTTCGCCCGAGCAGTGCATGATAACCACTGTGGAACGGGACTATATCAAAGATTAACTCTTCGCTTCGGAAGTTATCCGGGGATCCGAAGACCACTTCTAGTGTAATTGAGGCTATGCAATGGGCCTCTATGCCTGGAATGACGCCCTTAAAGGTTGTTTTTGTGGGTTTTATCCTTAAGGGGTCTATACCCATTTTGCGTACTGTGTCCTGATAAAGCAGGTTTAGGCTGCTGCCGCCATCCATTAGGACTCGAGTGAGGTAAAATCCGTCAATGATTGGGTCCAGAGCCAGTGTGGCGAATCCGCCGTGACGGATACTAGTGGGATGGTCCCTGCGATGAAAAGTGATCGGATAGGAGGACCATGGGTTGAACTTTGGGGCGACTGGCTCCAACGCATATACGTCCCTGAGCGCATGCTTCTGCTCCCTTTTTGGGGATGTGGGTTACGTATATCATGTTTACCGTCCGCACTTGTGGGGGAAACCTCTTTTGTCCTCCGGTGTGTGGCTGTCGGGGCTCCTCCTCGTCATCGCTATGTGGCCCCTTGTCCTTGTTTTCAGCAATTAACTTGCTGGCCTGCTTGAACACCCAACAATCCCTATTGGTGTGATTGGCTAGCTTTTCTGGGGTGTTGTGTATTTGACACGAGCGATCGAGTATACGGTCCAAGCTGGACGGACCCGGTGTACTTTGTTTGAATGGCTTTTTCTGCTGACCGGGTTTAGAGCCTTTGAATCCGGCATTGACTGCCTTATCCTCGGTATTATCGTTGTTAATGCGGCGCTTATGTTTGTTACGATGTGACCTGCTATTGACGTCCTTGGTATCCGAAGTACCATGGTTCTTTGATATGTTATTACTGCGAGTCAGCCAGCTGTCTTCTCCCGCACAAAAGCGGGTCATGAGTGTCGTGAGGGCTGCCATAGATTTCGGCTTTTCCTGACCAAGGTGCCGGGCTAGCCATTCGTCGTGGATGTTGTGTTTGAAAGCCGCTAGGGCCTCTACATCCGGACAATCGACAATTTGACTTTTCTTTGTTAGGAACCGAGTCCAGAATTGCCTGGCCGATTCTTCTAGCTGCTGAATTGTGTGGCTCAAGTAATCGGCATCTGGTGGCCGCACATAAGTGCCCTAAAAGTTGTCGAAGAATGCGGCTTCCAGATCTTCCCAACAACTGATGGACTCGGCTGGCAAGCTGTTAAGCCAATGCCGTGCTGTTCCCTTGAGCTTTAGTGGGAGGTGTTTGATGGCGTGTAAGTCATCACCGCGGGGCATGTGGATGTGGAGGAGGAAATCCTCGATCCATACTGCGGGATCTGTTGTGCCGTCGTATGATTCAATATTTACAGGTTTGAAACCTTCTGGGATTTGATAATCCATTACTTCGTCTGTGAAGCATAAGGGGTGTGCGGCGCCTCTGTATTGGGCTATATCGCGACGCAGCTCGAATGGGTCTTGCCCGCTGTGTTCGGCCCGGCCGGATTTACTTTTACTGTATCCGGCATGACGTTTATCGTCTCGCATAGTGGCGTGCCCCTGTGATCCGTAGATCGATCTTGCATGCTTTGCTTTGTCCTCCAATATGTCTCGCAGGTCTGGCGTATCTCCCCATGCCTTTTTATTTGAATGGCGTCGGGGTGCGGGCTGAGTTTTTGGCTGGAATGCCTCTCTATCGCGGCCACGAGGTGGCCAATTAGCCGCGTCATACGCTTCTTCCTCTAGTCGGGGTAGCAACCTGTATTTTGGGTAACTCTTGGAGGGGCGCTCGAGTTTATATTCCTCGGCCGCGAGGACTTCGGTCCATCTGTCAGCTAGCAGATCCTGATCAGCTTGAAGCAGCTCCTGCTGCTTTTTCTTAAGGCTATTTGTCGTGGCTATAAGCCGGTGTTTGAAGCGCTCTTATTCGACGGGATCCTCTAGCACAGCGAATTCGTCCTCGCCGAGGCTTGCCTCGTCTTCGGAGGGGGGCATGTAATTATCATCCTCCTCTTCTCCATCTGTCGCTCTCTTGGGAGGGCTGGCTCCTCCATCCTCCTGCTCTAAATCTTGCTGGAGGGGATTGTTGTTGTCCTCGACACTATTCAGAGTATTATTATCTCCTGTGTCGGTATCACCACTTTTGCTTTGGCGGGACTTAGAGCGACGCCGCTGACGTCGGCGCTTGGGTTGCTTCTTGGAGGGGTCATCCTCCGCTATCTCGTCGCCATTGCCTTCTTTGGGTGTATCCACCATGTATATATCGTATGATGAGGTGGCTGTCCAGTGCCCTGTGGGCGGTGATTCCTCTTCGCCTCCCGCATCGTCGTTCATACCGTCGATGTCTTCGGAGTCGAAGTCGAGCATGTTGGTTAAGTCATCGACAGTGGCTACTAAGTGGGTGGTGGGTGGGCCTCGAATTTCTTCGTCGTCCGCATCCCAGTCCTGTCGGACATAGTTCGGCCAGGATCCTCCTGACAAGGAGAGAGACCTTAATGAGTTCAGTATGTCGCCAAAGGGCGAGTGCTGAAAAATATCCGCGGAGGTAAACTCCATGATCGGCGCCCAATCGGATTCGATAGAAACGGGCACAGGCGGTTCGGAGTCCGTGGCCGGAGAAGGATCCGGCAGTTTAACAGCACGACTCTCGTGCAAGGTAAGGTCGATGTTTGGCTCGGTCGCCGCTGAGGGTAAGGCCTCCATGGCGGGGTCCATCCACCCGTCCGCGGAAGGCACACCTGGCTCCGAATTGAGGGTCGGAGCGGCTGCTTGTGCGATCTCTTGAACACTATCCGATGGTAGAGCTAAATCATACTCATCGTGACCGCGTGACGCACAAGGCACAGGCTCGAATCCGTCGAAGATAAAGTCTCCACGGATATCGCCGTGTAGTTTAAGCTTCCAAACCTGACCTGGTGGCCAGGGGCGTAACTTTCAATCTGCTCCAGATGGCCAAGCGAATTGGCCCGCAGTGCAAAGCCGCCGAACACGAAGATCTATCCGGGGAGAAAAGTCTCGCCCTGGACTGCATCGCCATCGATGATAGAAGGAGCCATCAAGCCTAACGGCGACGACATAGAGGAACTCTCAATGAAAGCACCAATGCCGGTGTCAAAACCGGCGGATCTCGGGTAGGGGGTCCCGAACTGTGCGTCTAAGGCGGATGGTAACAGGAGGCAGGGGACACAATGTTTTACCCAGGTTCGGGCCCTCTTGATGGAGGTAAAACCCTACATCCTGCTTGATTAATATTGATGATATGGGTAGTACAAGAGTAGATCTACCACGAGATCGGAGAGGCTAAACCCTAAAAGCTAGCCTATGGTATGATTGTATGTTGTAGTTGTTGTTGTCCTATGGACTAAAACCCTCCTGTTTATATAGACACCGGAGAGGGTTAGGGTTACACAAGGTCGGTTACAAAGGAGGAGATATCCATATCCGTATTGCCTAGCTTGCCTTCCACGCCAAGTAGAGTCCCATCCGGACACGAGACGAAGTCTTCAATCTTGTATCTTCATAGTCCAACAGTCCGGCCAAAGGATATAGTCCGGCTGCCCGAAGACCCGCTAATCTAGGACTCCCTCAAGACTCATCACCAAAACTAACCCCGACAGTTTGTTTCTCACAATCTATCTTATCATTAACGGTGCTCAAGAAAGGTCTACCAAAGATAATGGGACAAAAGTCATCTTGTGGGGAACCAAGAACAAGAAAATCAGTAGGGTATTTTATTTTCCCACACAAGACTTCAACATCTCTAACAATCCCAATTGGTGATATAGTGTCTCTATTAGCAAGTTTAGTAGTAACATCAATGTCTTCTATCTCTGGGAGTGCTATGTCATTCATAATTTCGTGATATAAGGAATAGGGAATAGCACTCGCGCTAGCACCTATGTTACATAAACCATGATAACAATGATCTCCTATTTTAACTGAGACAACAGGCATGCCAACAACAGGTCAATGTTTATCCTTTTTATCAGGTTTTGGCAATTCTAGCAGCTTCTTCATAGAAGTAAATAATGTGCCCATCTATATTTTCTTCCAAGAGATCCTTAACCATAGCAACACTAGGTTCTACTTTAATTTTTTCATCAGGTTTAGGTGTTCTAATATAACATTTGTTGACCACAGTTGAAACTTTAGCATGTTCCTTTATCCTAACAGGGAAAGGTGATTTCTCAATATAAGCAATAGGAACAACTAAATCTACATTATAAAGTATAGTTTCTTGTTTAGCTAGTACAGGTTCTTTAATTTCTTCTTTAATAGGTGGATGACATTTAAACCACTTCTCTTTAGGGAGATCAACATGAGTAGCAAATGATTCACAAAAGGAGGCTACTATCTCAGAGTCAAGTCCATATTTAGTGCTAAACTTTTGAAAAGCATCGGTATTCATAAAAGATTTAACACAATCATACTTAAGCTTAATACTAGACTCTTTAGCTTCATCGAGTCCCCAATCTTCAGAGTTGCGTTTAATTCTTTCCAAAAGATCCAACCGGAATTCAATAGTCTTTTTCATAAATGAACCAGTACAAGAAGTACCAAGCATGGATTGATCATCACGAGAAAGCCGAGCATAAAAATTCTGAATAATAATTTCTCTTGAGAGCTCTTGTTTGGGGCATGAATATAACATTGACTTAAGCTTCCCCCAAGCTAGAGCGATACTTTCTTCTTCACGAGGCCAAATATTAAATGTAGCGACCCGACCTCAAATGGTCAAGCCTCTGTGTATCTGTGCCATCCCTGGATCGGTATGCTAGCACACACAGTACATCAATGTATATATCAAAGTGCAATCACATGTATAAATAACGTAAAACTGATATATACCTCATAAGTCTCAGCGGAAACAAACAATCGGGTGTGGAGTCCCATCAACGCCATCGGCAAGTTGAGTGTAGACCGTAACCCTGCAACGTAACTCTTACTCGTCGTAGAAAAATGCCTGCAACATAAGACGTTGCAGGCCTGTAGGTCAGTATATTGAATGTACTGGCAAGTCACATCATAAAAATAATGAACCTATTTGTACATGCAATTTGGCTGGTGCAAAGCTCTAAGTTTAGTTTTTTGCATAAAGCTAGTTTTCCCTAGAATTAAAGATAATATTCTACCACTACTGTATAGCATAGGATGAGTTGGCAAACCCAACTCAACCCATTCCCAAAGTTTCATTTAAAACCCAACTGTTTAATTAAGAGTGATGAGATCTCCCAGCATTTCCACTACTAGATGCTCAAGTTGTCCGTAACCGGGGACACGGCTAATCGATTAGGTTTTAACACTCTGCAGAGGTTTGCGCACTTTTCCCCACAAGACCCGAT
This sequence comes from Triticum aestivum, assembly GCF_018294505.1. Classification (NCBI taxonomy): domain Eukaryota; kingdom Viridiplantae; phylum Streptophyta; class Magnoliopsida; order Poales; family Poaceae; genus Triticum; species Triticum aestivum. The sequence goes on from NC_057800.1 coordinate 612,765,183, forward strand.
CGCCTCCCTTGAAGTTCTCGCACTGCCTAGCGTTTGAGAATAGGATGACCGAGACATAGTCTTTCGAAAATGTTCTCCCTTAACCCACGGATAGGCTGGTACACCTACATCATTCTACATCTGCTAGCCTATCCCGGAAGAGGACACACTATCTACTCAACTAAGCCAGAGCCCATATTGGCTTGTGGCTGCACACAGAAGCTTCTAGACATGAGAATACGATTGATCTCTTTGAGCCTGGGCGGCCGACCACTAGTGGTGCACCACCATGGATTAACCATGCATGCTCCCACTTTACTTCGCCACCATTCAAACCAAATACCGCCCAGGTAGTTCATTTACAAGTCTTGGTCCTGATTACTACTTTGTCACTCATATCTCACCATGTTCGCTTCCCAAACCACGTCTACATTTGGCGAGGCAAAAATAAACTTACACGTTGGTCACAAGGATGTATAGGTCAGACCTACCTCAAATGAACTACTAGGTAACGGCATAGCCATCTAGCAACAATAAATCCTACCATGGAATCCTACCTCAAAGGACTAAGTGCATAATAAAAACACGGGTAAATGGAAGAATGGTCAAATGTGAAACTTGCCCGGTAATAGTTGATGAAGATTATATTGCTCTCAGAAATTTACTTAATAGAGCTATTCGTCACTCTCCGATGAAAATCTATAAGGTCAAACATTGCATTCACATAAGCAATCATTTCGGAGAACCAAATAACATGCAACATGAAAAGACTCGGAAAATCCAAATGAACACACAACACACTTAACTATCAAAAGAAAATACTAAGTGCAAAACAACATAGGGCATGGGTGCAAAAAAAATTGTGACGTGGACCATAGTGCATACTAGGCATACGAGTAAAACTACTATGGATAGATCCTAAGTGTGTGAAAATTAGTGTGATACTAGTCCAGGTGATAGGGTTTGGCTACGGTGACAAAACACAAAAAGAATCGACTTAATCGGAGCTACGGTTTAGGAGATATGAGCAGTTGAAGTTTGAATTCAAACCTGAATAAATTCAAATTTGAAATTGGCCAAAAGTTTTCAAAGTTGGTTATCTGGATAAAGCTATTCGATACGAACATTTTCCCGCTGGTTTCATCAAATGTTGACTTACGGTTGAAAAGATACAGCTATCAGAAGTCCAGGGGCTAAACTGCAATTTCTAGGGACTAAACAGAAAAGAAAAAAATCGCGAGCAGGTCCTCGGCCACGTGGCTTCTTGCGGGTGGCTGGGCAGCGTTCGCTGCAGAAGCTATACGGCGAATGGCCGGCATTTAATAAAAACGCTAACGCGCGGCTAACTAACAAAAACCGACTGGTGGTTTTTAAAATAAAAACCGGGGTTAACCGTGTACCGGTTCAACTAAAAAAACACAACTAACCCGATCTAATCTAGGTCGTCCATAGTAGATCGAACGGGCGAGGGTGGGGAGGTGGCTCACCGTGGTTGACGGCTGCCGGCGGCGATGTCGACGACGGTGGCAGTGGCTCGGGTCGAACGGGGCGGCGGCTCCGGCAACAGCGGAGGGGACAAGGAGATGCGGCGCAGCATGGGCGACCGGATGGTGGTGACGGCTGGCGTCGGCATGCACCGGACGAGGGGGAGGGAAGTGGCGGCTCCGGTGCTCCGGCGAGGGCACACGTCGTCGGGGCGGCTTCTTCGGGCGACCTAGGCGACAAGGAAAACGTTAAAAAGACGCGGAGGAGCATGGGGGTCCGAATGAGCATGGAGATAGGGATTGAAAGGGCTCACCGGCGACGAATTCGTCCAGCGAGGAGCTCGGCTCCAGCGAGATGCACTCGATGATGGCGACAGATAGGAGCGGCGTGGGGAAGTGTGAGCCGGCGGGATCGATAGACGGGGTCGCGGGGCATTTATAGGCGCAGGCAGGGCGTCGGGGACCAGCGGATAAGCCTCATCCGCAGGGCTTCGCCGGCGGTTGCGGGCGGGCGCGCTAGCGGTTTATCCCGTGCGGCGCGGCGGGAGGTTGGGGACGAGCTGGGAGGCGGGGCCCACCAGTCAGCGGGTGTGGGCGGGGCGACCGAGCGAGAGGTGTGGGCGGGGCGACCGAGCGAGAGGCGAGGGCGGTCGATCGGCGCGAAGGGCGCTCGGGCGCGGGGCAGGCCGTGGGCCGAAAGGCGGAGCGGGCCGGCTCGTTTACCTCTGGGTCGAACAGGGTTTCGGTCCAGGTGGTGCGCTTGTGTGTGTATTTTTTTACAGAATGAAAACAAATTACAACAGACGAAAATAAATAAAATTTACATAGACATATTATATACCAAAATGTTCAGAAAATTACCAAGAATAAGATGAACTATTTCTCAAGTTCAACTAAATTCCAAAAAAAATCATAAAAGTCAAACGGTGCTACTGTTGCTTTTAAAATCAATAAAAATCATTTTTAAAATAGCAAAATGATTTCAAATTTATTTTCTCCTAATTTTCCTTTGAAGGGAATCATTTTACCCTTATTTCCATTCATTTTTTTAGGAGAAAAATAATTTGAATTAAAACTAGATAACTTCCAAGAGGATTTTGAATTTGAAATTTCAAACAACTTCAAAAGGAAAATGAGTTCCAAATAACTTCAAAGTGACTTCCAAATTATTTATTTGAAACTCCCAACTCTCTTTCTTCAATTTTGAAGAAGTCATTTTATCTTCCCTCATGAACTCATTGAGTTGCTTAAAGTTTCTAAGTTTGAAATATTTCAAATGGAATTCAAATCATTTTCAAACACCTTTGCATTTCTTTAAATGGAAGAAGTCATATTATCTTCACTCTACGATCTTGTGATGAAATGAATTTGAATTCTTCGAGATCAAAATGCAAGATGAAAGTTTTGGGAAAGTCCTTTTACTCCCTCTCATTCAACTTTCAAAAAGTTTCAATTTCCACTCAGTTTCACACAATCAATCACACAAAAATCAAACAAACAATCACAATTATTTATTTAATATAACATTCCAAAATATAGAATTTTGGGATGTTACAAACTACCACCCTTAAAATGAATCTCGTCCTCGAGATTCGGAGAGGCTAGAAAGAAGGTTAGGTTTGGGGGGGTCTCCTTGAAAATCCATTCATCAACACATGGTATGGGGTGCTACCACCCTCGGAATCATGGTTACGGTTCCGAAAAAACTCATGTACTCCGTCCTTTGCGTTGACGGTGCTGGTCTTCTCATATTCCCTGAGATAACTCCTTCGCTTGTGCTCTTTCGGTAAGGGTATGGTCCTTTCCTCAAAATCTGGAGTCCTTGTATCAAATAAGATCCTTCCAAGTCTAGATCTTCTTAGTTGCCAGGCTGTCGCCAATGCTAAACAACTTTAGAAAACCTCATGGTGGTCGACAATTTTTTTGTTTCTCCTACAAGAAATGGGTCTGAGTTGAACCTCACCGCATAACCTACGAGTGGCAATAGGTGCCTATACAGGGTTTTCATCATCCTGCCATTCTAAGGCTTTTGGCTTGTCGTGTCGGCACTCTTCAAAGGATTTCAAGTCTCTCTGATTTTCCATCAACACATGATAGCTCATGATAGAAGTCTTCGGTATGGGGGCCAATCCATCCCGTACTTGAATCATTACTACATACACAGATAGTGAATCACGTTTTCTAACACTTGGGCATCCTCACAAGCATTGCAGAACTTCTCTTCTCCACGAACTAGGTTCGGGTAAATCCATTGGTTCTGCAAGCCACACAAAATCTCTATCGTTTCTTCACAACTCTCGGGTTTACGTAACCCCCTATGGAACGTCTGCTGATGAACTCACAGCTTCTTCCAGAATTCTTTTCTTCAACAAGATTGTACTTGTTTCCTTACCAAATCCTGGGTCATGTGGGTTATGAGCCCACTTAAAACATGTATATCCTTAACTCATCCTTGGAGTTACTATTGTTCCATATTCCAACATTATATCTCCTTTAAATCCAATAGTACTTCATTCCTTCATATTCTTGGGGTAACCATCATAACTAAAACCAAACTCCAACTCATTTGTCCAAACTCCACTCTATGGAATACATTTTCCTTTCCACTGGTCTAGTGTTCACACAGACAAGTATCGCCAAAAAAATGCACTGGTTCATCCATAATTCTCTTCATATCAAATCCTTTATCACATCCTTAACCACTACTCAAAACTCAAATTTCACAAGTACTCTATTACAAAAGTTGCCATCCACATAGTTTGGTATGGTCAAGCGTTACTTCCATCTTTATTCATTTGCCCTTCTTGAAGATACTTCAGTCCCACTAGAATTGTGCGATGTGATCCTTCAAATCATCGATGTTTTGCTTCATCGTGGTGGCCATGAGCTTCATCTCTGCATGCACTTATCTTAGGTATTCCTGAGTATAACGGAATCTTGCTTCAAGTATTTCTCCGATCTGGCGTATGGCTTCCATGGCTGCTTCACGAACAGCGTCGAAGAAAGTTGCTTGTGGTACACGTGAGATGAAAAGTACCGCCCCATCGTCTTTGGGCAAACTCCTTTCATACGGTGGAGGTGTACCTCCACATACCAAAGTTCCACTCCCTTCTCCATGAAAGGATAACCCTTGTAGACTGCATCTCCTTGATGATGAATATGCTTCATCATGTCCTTCAGGATCTTCGGGTAATCCTGATCACTAGTCAGGGTCATGATCGTTTCTGGGCCCTTCAGAAAAGACTCGTAAAGGGTTGTCATCTGCAGGTATAAGATAGAAGGGGTACTCAGGATAATGTATCTATTTCCTTGGGTGAAATGTGGTTATGTTTTCTGGGAAAGGTTTGGGGTCAGCTTGTCCATGGGTTCAAGGTTTTAGTCTGGGTGAGATAGCGAGAGAGGTACTCACAATCAACAAACAACTCGTAACATTTCATATGAGATTCCAAACACCTCAACTTTTATTGCTTCATGAGCTATTACAATTTCCATTACACAACTCAACTCAACCTCCCCAACGAAAATAAAAGTGCATTCCAACTTTATTACATGCTTTATTCCAATATCAAGATCTCAACTACTCTGCTCAAGCTCTCCTCGGGTCTGAACATTCTCTGGCAAAATGTCCTACTCCTTTGCAGCATAAACAAATGACTTCAGACAAATCCAGGGGCTTCCTGGTGGTTATCTTGGCTGCTTGGGGTTCTTGGCTTCCTTGCTGGGCATTTGCTAGCGTAATGACCTAAATCCTTGCACTTGTAACAAGTGATTTGACTCAGGTCCTTTTCTGCAGAAATTGGGTTGTTCTGGGGATACATGCTCTTTCTCTTCCTGGAATTCTTCGTTCCGATCAATTCTTCTATTTCATGTGGATCAAACTCCACTTCTTCTATTGGTAAGTCTCCCAGATACTCTTGGTTTTCCTTCATGCAATATTGTGAAAAATGTCCTTCTTCTCCACATGAATAGCAAGCATTGGAGTAAAATCGGTTTAGGCTTTCTCCATCAGGGTCGTCAACATCTTCTTTCATCACCAGTTTTCTTAAACTTTCCCCGAGGGCTTCTTTCACTGCTTCCTTCTGCTGCTGGTAATTTCTTGTACCTTGGGATAAATATGACACTGGGCAGGGTAGTGTGTAGTTCCTTCACACAAGAAACAAGTAACCTGCCTAGTTGGGCATTCTTCAGCTCGGTGATTTGCTTCACAATGAGGGCATCCATCCTTGTGTTCTTCATGGGTATGTCCTATATCTCCACATATCTTGCAGGCACAAGGTTCCTTCATCGGTTTATTACCGTGCTTTCGGATAAGATGGGATCCCAACAGAGTCTTCTTCAATGCCTCCCAGGTTTTTGCTCCATTACATCCTTGTATGTGATGCATTTTCCACCAGGTTGCAGCACTTTTTGTGAAGTACTGAAGAGCGTATTAAACCTCATTCTTCCTTGCAACAAAAATGCTCCTGAAGTGATTCTCCATGTTTTGAATCCATAGCTCTACCTCCAACTGAGTGATCGGTTCAGAGAATGCAAGTCCATCTTCATTCATCATCTATTGGGTCCAAGGGTTTTGGGATGAGATAAGAGGGATAGAGAGATACACACAATACACACAATATTGTTTTGAAAATAAGTTTTATTTGTGGCTATCGGGAAAAACATCAAACAATGACATCTCACAAATATCGCATCTAACGTGAGTCTACAACAGGGGTTTGGTCCTCTAAAGGTCATATAAATCTTGGAATATGTGAGTGTCTTCAAATTCTTCAATTCTTCAGAGGCTTCGACTGTTGTAACTTCAGTTCTTCTAGTGTATAGTGAAGTCTGATATCTTGTCGTTCTCGGAGTGGCTTCAGTTCATCCTCCGTGTGGTCCAAAGGGAACGGGGTTTTGTCTAACTAAAAAGGGAATGTTTGATAAAGCTCAGAAAAGAAGAGAGATAAAGGATCTTTTTGAAAATTAAGTTTTAGAGAAATCCTTTCCTATGGGCTTTCCAGTTTCTAGGGTCACGTCGTACAGTTAACATGTGCTCTGATACCATATCTGTAGCGACCCGACCTCAAACGGTCAAGATTCTGTGTATCTGTGCCATCCCTGGATCGGTATGCTGGCACACACAGTACATTCAATGTACTGACCTACAGGGCTGCAACGTCTTATGTTGCAGGGATTTTTCTACGACGAGTAAGAGTTACGTTGCAGGGTTACGGTCTACACTCAACTTGCCGATGGCATTGATGGGACTCCACACCCGATTGTTTGTTTCCGTTGAGACTTATGAGGTATATATCAGTTTTACGTTATTTATACATGTGATTGCACTTTGATATATACATTGACGTACTGTGTGTGCTAGCATACCAATCCAGGGATGGCACAGATACACAGAGGCTTGACCGTTTGAGGTCGGGTCTCTACATTAAATATGTAATTCTAATCACGATGAACTAGATGCAAAGGATAAATTTTTTGGTGGAACTCCAATTTCAACCAATTCCAATTCCAAGATCCAATATCATTGCATAGCAAACCATGCCAATGCTTTTCCCTTCAAAGATAAAGGGAAAACCTTCTTCTTAACTTCATCTTCGGGTAAACCTGCAAGCTTAAACAATCCACAAATTTGTTCCACATATATCAAGTGCATATCAGGATGTTTGGTTCCATCTCCTGCATAAGGATTAGCTAGCAGTTGTTCTATCATACCCGAAGGAATTTCATATTCAATATTTTCAGTAGGTGTAGTAGGTTGAGGGGTACCTAATTGTGGTTCCGGTCAAGGTGAAGATACCCTGAACAAACCCCTTAAAGGATTGTTTTCCATAGTAACAAGTGACAGTAAATTTCAGCACACTATATAAATGTTTCCTTACCAAATTCCACTTATCAAAGGCGCTTCACTCCCTGGCAACGACGCCAGAAAATAGCCTTGATGACCCACAAGTATAGGGGATCAATTATAGCTCTTTTCGATAAGTAAGAGTATCGAACTCAACGAGGAGCAGAAGGAAATGACAAGTGGTTTTCAGTAAGGTAATGTTTGCGAGTGCTGAAATTGTAAGTAAAAGAGTAGTTTGATAGCAAGATATTTTGTAATGAGCAAGTAATGATAATAATAGCAAAAGTGCAGCAAGGTAGCCCAATACTTTTGAGGCAAAGGACAGGCCAAAATGATGTATTATAATAGGCAAAGCGTTCTTGAGGGTACACGAGAATTTCATCTAGTCACTTTCATCATGTTTATTCAATTCGTGTTCGCTACTTTGATAATTTGATATATGTGTGGACGGGTCCTTAGATGTTGTTCTTACTTGAAAAAACCTCCTACTTATGATTAACCCCCTCGCAACCATCTACAACTATGAGAAAAGTATTAAAGATAAATCCTAACCATAGCATTAAACTTTTGGATCCAATCGGCCCCTTACGGAATAGCGCATAAACTAGGGTTTAAACTTTTGTCACTCTCAAAACCCATCATCTAATAATTAATCCACAATGCATTACCTTAGGCCCAAATATGGTGAAGTGTCATGTAGTCGACATTCACGTGACACCACTAAGGGAATCACAACATACATACTATCAATATGTCGAACATATATCAAGTTCACATGATTACTGGCAACATGATTTCTCCCGTGACCTTAAGAACAAAAGTAACTACTCACAAGTGATAAACATACTCAAGATTAGAGGGGTATTAAATAGAATAATGGATCTGAACATATAATCTTCCACCAAATAAACAATATATTAATCAACTACAAGATGTAATCAACACTCCTAGTCACCCACAAGCACCAATCTATAGTTCCGGTAACAAGATTGAACACAAGAGATGAAGTAGGGTTTGAGATGAGATGGTGCTGTTGAAGATGTTGATGGAGATGGTCCTCCCCAAGATGGGAGAGTTGTTGGTGATGATGAGGACGATGATTTCCCCCTCCGGGAGGGAAGTTCCCCCCGGCGGAATCGCTCCGCCGGAGGGCAAAAGTGCTCATGCCCAAGTTCCGCCTCGAGACAGCGGCGCTCCATCCCGGAAGTCCTCTCCTTATTTTTTTCTAGGTCAAAATGACTTATATACCAGAAGATGGGCACCGGAGGTGGGCCTGGGTGAGCACAACCCACCAGGGCACACCTGGGGGCCCAGGCGTGCCCTGGTGTCTTGTGCTCACCAGGATGGCCCCCTTTGGTACTTATTTGCTCCAATATTCTTCATATATTCCATAAAAATTCTCCGTGAAGTATCAGCTTATTTGGAGTTGTGCAGAATAGGTAGCCTGTCGTAGCATTTCCAGGTCCAGATTTCCAGCTGCCAGAATTCTCCCTCTTTGTGTGTACCTTGCAAATTATGAGAGAAAAGACATTAGGATTACTCCAAAAAGCATTATTATGCATAAAAACATCATAAATAACAGTAAGAAAACATGATGCAAAATGGACGTATCAACTCCCCCAAGCTTAGACCTCGTTTGTCCTCAAGTGAAAACCAAAATCGAAAAACATGTCCACATGCTTAGAGAGAGATGTGTCGATAAAAACAAAATACGAACATAGAAGCATCATGTAGATTATTATAACAACAACAAACTTAAACATAAGGCTTTTATCATAGAACTTTTATCATAGACTTCTCATGAATAAGTGACAATTCATCACACTATCGAAGTATAAAGCATAAACTCTATTAAAAACGAACAAACTATGTTCTCAGTCAAGTTTGCAACTACAATTCATCATCTTTTCAGGAAGGGTCACGTACCGGAGCCTTTAGGCAAGTCCACATACTCAACCATCATATAGTCTTCTACGATTGCTAACACTCACCGCATACATATGAGCAAAATGTTTCAACCGGACACATAGAAAGATAGGGGCTTATAGTTTCGCCTCCCAATGTATTCACCTGAAGGGTGACGTCAACAATAATAACTCATGCTACCCATATTCAACTGGACATAAGTGCCTAGATCTTTCCTCACCACATGATGCTTGCCCAAGGAGAAAAATAAAAAGGAATAGGGAGAAAACTTTGACTCTTTGCATAAAAGTAAGTACATAAAAGTAAAAGATAGGCCCTTCGCAGAGGGAAGTAGAGGTTGCCATGCACTTATTTGTTTGTATGCTCAACCCCTTAGTGCAAAAGAATGTCATGTTGTATTGCCCCTTGTGATGGCAACCTTTATTATGCAGTCTGTCGCTTTTATTCTTCACCATCACAAGTTCGTACAATGCTCAATTTTCTCTTACACTAAATGATCTCACACTTTTAGAAGCAATTTTTATTGCCTTATTGCACCGGTGACAACTTACTTGAGGGATCTTGCTCAATCCCTATGTAGGTATGGTGGACTCTTGAAAATAAGATCTGGGTTTAAGGGTTTTTGGATGCACAAGTAGTATCTCTACTAAGTGCAGAATTTTTTGCTAGAAAAGATAGGGGGCAAGCACCACATGTTAAAGGATCTATGACAATATGACTTCTATGTGAATATGAACAAACATAAATCATTAAGTTGTCTTCCTTGTCCAACATCAATAGTTCCGGCATATAATATTTTGATGGGGGCTCACAATAACAAAAGATTTCTAAGATAGTATATTTATATGTGAATCTTCTCTTCCCTTATAAATTCTTTCATGAGTTGCATCATTTACTAATGCAATGTTTGCTAATCTCTAATAAAATTTCCTACTTATACTTTTTCTTATGTGGTGTCATCACCTACCATAAGATTAGCATATGATCTTCTTAATTTATTTCCTTTCCTTTTATTTATTTCCTTCCTTTTAATGCAACATGAAAGTAAAGAAAGCAAAAATTCAAACTAGACTTTATTATATATCTCACACACGATTACAAGGATAGATCACTAAGCAAACTCTCAAAAATAAAGGATCGAACTAAACTTTTATTCATCTAAAGCAAAAGATAACTATGGATCAAACCGAAATAAGTAAAGGCAAAAGATAGTGGGGTTATACGATAACGAGGTACCTCCCCCAAGCTTGGCGGAAGCCAAGGGGAGTGCCCATACCCAATAGTCAATGTTATTTTGGTGACGAAGAAGAAGGTAGTGGTGGAGTAGAGGGTTTGTCCTTCCTCAGCTTATGCTTGAGGATGGAATTTTCCTCTTTCAGTTCACCGATCTCCTGCTCAAGCTCCAGTACCTTTTTGCATAAATCTTGCTTATTTTCCTGCAAAAGACGTACGGGTATAAACTCAACCTTAGGACTCTTTGCTTTGTTGGGGAGGCTTGACTTCTTGAACTCCACATGCATATCCCCTGGTTGAGGCAATGGGGCTTCATCCTCGTCTGAGCTCGTCTCCTCCTTCTCCTTAGGATAATAGTCTTCCTCTTCGTCCGAAGTCCAGCCATAGTGCTCCACATCCCCATAAGACTTGGGGTTTGTAGTAAAATCAGCCACATAGCTCTCACCCTCAGAGTCTTGGGATGACATATTTTCATATCTATCAGGAAAACAAGAAGAAAAGAAAACAGATGATTTCTCCGCGATACGGTGATCAATAGGTTCAGGGGGTATATAAAGATTTTTTATCTTGGGGGACAAGCAAATGGTAGAAAAACGGAGTCTGGAAGGTACCCGAGGTGGGCACAACCCACCTGGGCGCGCCTGGCTTGCGCGCCCTAGTGTCTTGTGCCCACCAGGGTGCACTTCCTGGACGTTTCTTAGTTTCCTAATTTTTGTTATATTCCAAAGCTGACAGAAAATATTTTGCAGATTTTTCGGAGTCCGTTTACTTACCGTATCACGTACCTCCTTATTTTCATGATTCTGGAGTGTTCTGGAAGGACTCTTTTATGTGTTCTTCCGGTGTCATAGTTTGGATAATATTACTTTCAACATTAATGGGCGTACCTGAGATATAACGTTTTATTCGTTGCTCATTAACAACCTTCAGGTTAGTACCTTCGGCATTATTTATTTTGAAAGCTCCAGACCGATAAATCTTCTCGATAACATAGGGTCCTTCCCATTTGAAGAGGAGTTTTCCTGCAAAGAATCTAAAATGAGAGTTGTACAAAAGAACATATTCTCCAACTTTAAACTCACGCTTTTGGATTCTTTTATCATGCCATCTTTTAACCTTTTCTTTAAATAACTTGGCATTTTCATAAGCTTGGGTTCTCCATTCATGTAATGAACTAATATCAAATAACCACTTTTCACCGGCAAGTTTGAAATCATAGTTGAGTTCTTTGATTGCCCAATATGCTTTATGTTCTAACTCAAGAGGCAAATGACATGCTGTTCCATAAACCATTTTATAAGGAGACATACCCATAAGATTTTTTATATGTTGTTCTATAAGCCCAAAGTGCATCATCTAATTTCTGAGACCAATTCTTCCGGGACCTATTGACAGTCTTTTGCAAGATTAATTTTATTTCTCTATTGCTAAGTTCAACTTGACCACTAGACCGAGGATGATAAGGTGATGCAATTCTATGGTTGACATCATACTTGGCAAGCATTTTACAGAAAGCACCATGAATAAAGTGTGAACCACCATCAGTCATTAAATATCTAGGGACTCCATACCTTGGGAAAATGACTTCCTTAAGCATTTTAATAGAGGTGTTGTGATCAGCACTACTGGTTGGAATAGCTTCTACCCACTTAGTAACATAATCAAAAGCAACCAAAATATGTGTATACCCATTAGAGGAACGAAAAGGTCCCATGTAATCAAATCCGCAAACATCAAATGGTTCAACAACGAGTGAATAATTCATAGAATTTCTTGACGCTTACCGATATTACCTATTCTTTGGCATTCATCACAAGATAATACGAACTTACGGGCATCCTTGAAGAGAGTAGGCCAATAAAATCCAGATTGCAATACCCTGTGAGCAGTTCTGTCTCCAGCAGGATGCCCTCCATAAGCTTCGGAATGACATTTCCGTTGGATTTGTCCATGTTCTTGCTCAGGTACACAACGCATAATAATACCATCCACTCATTCTTTATAAAGATGTGGGTCATCCCAAAAGTAATGTCTTAAATCATAGAAGATTTTTTTTCTTTTGTTGGTATGTAAAGCTAGGTGGTAAATATTAAGCAACAATGTAATTAGCATAGTCAGAATACCAAGGAGTGTTATGAGTAACATTTGTTGCAGCTAACTGCTCATCAGGAAAACTATCATCAATAGGTAGTGGGTCATCAAGCACATTTTCAAGCCAAGACAAGTTATCAGCTACGGGATTCTCAGCTCCTTTTCTATCAGTGATATGTAAATCAAATTCTTGTAGCAAGAGAACCCATCGAATAAGTCTAGGTTTAGCATCTTTCTTTTCCATATGATATTTTATAGCAGCATGATAGGTGTGAACAATAACTTTTGAATCAACAAAGTAAGATCTAAATTTATCACAAGAGGACACCACTGTTAGGAATTCGTTTTCAGTAGTAGCATAATTTCGTTGAGCACTGTCTAGAGTTTTACTAGCATAATGAATAACCTTCATTTTCTTATCAACTCTTTGTCCTAGAAAAGCACCAACAACATAATCACTAGCATCACACATAATTTCAAAAGGCAAGTTCCAATCAGGTGGTTGAACAATAGGTGCAGAAATTAAGTCTTTCTTGAGTGTTTTGGAGGCTTCTAAACAATCATCATCAAAAACAAAAGGAACATCTTTTTGCAAAAAGGTTTGTAAGAGGCCTAGAAATTTTAGAAAAGTCTTTGATAAATCTCCTATAGAAACCAGCATGACCTAGGAAACTACGAATACCTTTGATATCTTTAGGACATGGCATTTTCTCAATTGCATCAACCTTATCTTTGTCCACTTCAATACCTCTTTCAGAAATTTTATGACCCAAGACAATACCTTCATTAACCATAAAGTGGCACTTCTCCCAGTTCAAGACAAGATTTGTTTGTTCACATCTCTGCAAAACTCGATCAAGATTGCTTAAACAATCATCAAAAGACTTCCCATAAACAGAAAAATCATCCATGAAATACTCAATAATCTTTTCACAAACGTGAGAGAATATAGCAGTCATGCATCTTTCAAAGGTAGCAGGTGCATTGCATAAACCAAAAGGCATACGTCTATAAGCATAGGTTCCAAAGGGACAAGTGAAAGTGGCCTTTTCTTGACCAGGTTGAGAAATGGGTATTTGTGAGAAACCAGAGTAACCATAAAGGAAGCAAAAATGTGTGTGCTTAGATAATCTTTCTAGCATTTGATCAATAAAAGGCAGAGGGTAATGATCTTTCCTAGTTTCTTTATTTAATTTCCTAAAATAAATTACCATTCTATAGCCTATAACAATTCTTTGTGGAATGAGTTCATTCTTATCATTAGGAACAACAGTAATACCTCCTTTCTTAGGAACACTATGAATAGGACTTACCCATCTATTATCAGCTATAGGATAGGTTATACCTGCTTCCAGTAGTTTTAAAATTTCCATTCTTACCACTTCTTTCATTTTTGGATTTAACCGAAGTTGGCGATCAACAACGGGTTTAGCATCAGGTTCCATATTAATATTGTTCTGACATAGAGTGGGACTAATGACATTTAAATCATCAAGAGTATATCCAATAGCAGCTTAGTGCTTCATCAGAACTTTCAATAATCTTTCTTCTAAATGTTCTGAAAGGTTATCACTAATAATAACAGGATATATCTTCTTTTCATCAAGACAAGCATATTTCAAAGTGTCTGGCAATTGTTTTAATTCAAACACATGATCACCTTTAGGTGGAAGAGGACCTCCTAGAGTTTCAATAGGCAAATTGTGTTTAAGTAGAGGACGTTGTTCAAAGAAAATCTTATCTATTTCATTTCTTTCATGCATATGTAGATCATTTTCATGATCTAGCAAATATTGTTCTAGAGGATCTGTAGGAGGCACAACAATAGAAGCCAGACCAATTATTTCATCCTTACTAGGCAATTCCTTTTCATAAAGTTTTCTACTAAACTTGGAAAAATTAAACTCATGAGACTCATCACCAAAACTAACACCGACAATTTGTTTCTCACAATCTATCTTTGTCGGGGATGCTGATTCCACCAACACCTATGGGGACAGGGCCCCTTTCGGTTCGGTGGGGGGCGGAGGTCGCACAAAGAGCGGATCGAGGCGGTACACGCGAGCGGTTTTTACCCAGCTTCGGGCCGCACGGATGCGTAAAACCCTACTGCTGCTTGTTTGTGTGTATTGAATTCTTGCTCAGGAGCGACGGACGCTGCCAGACTGAGCGTGAGAGTGTTCCTGGTGTTGAATGAGCCGAACTGGCCGAACTCGCTGAACCTCCTCCCCCCCTTCTATGTTGCGCCTGGGCCTCCTTTTATACTCTCAAGGGGTCACCGACAGGGGGCAACATAGAGAAGAAGGGTAAAAATGGAAAAGGATGCGGTAGGTGCAGCTACCGCTACTGTGGATACAGTGCACCCTACCTAACTCTGACGGCAGGGGACAAGGGCATTAAATGCCTGTCTGAGTTTCTTAAACAGCAAAAAGTGACTGTTAGGAGCGCCACCGTTTGCCACGATGGCCTTCTCTTCATCCCCGCTTGCCACCTCGCACCCCTAGCTGCACAGCCTCCTGCCACGTGTGTTTGGGAGAGTCCTAGAGCGACACGTTAGCAGGTGCGCTGGAGCGCAGGCACGAAGTGGGGGTTTCCCGCGGCAAGCTCCTTGCCGCGGTCGTCGTCTTGTCGTGTTTGGGAGCTTGTCGCTCACCGGGCCTTGCCGGGCCGCAGGACGCGTCACGGCAAGCTTCCTTGGTATGCCTTGAGTGGCCTTCCCGGCAAGCTCCTCTTGCCGGGGTCTTGTCTCTTCCTGGCAAGCTCCTCTTGCCGGGGCCTGGGTTGGCCTTCCCGGCAAGCTCCTCTTGCCGGGGTCTTGTCTCTTCCCGGCAAGCTCCTCTTGCCGGGGCCTGGGTTGGCCTTCCCGGCAAGCTCCTCTTGCCGGGGTCTTGTCTCTTCCCGGCAAGCTCCTCTTGCCGGGGCCTGGGTTTGAGTACTTTGTTCTTGAATGGTCTTCAAGGGAGCCACGGAGGGTCTTGGCGGTCACCCGACAAGCCTTGCCGCGGGATGCTGCGACTGCCCGTGCACAAGTTCGGGGTACTAGGGTACCCCTACTCTAGTACACCGACAGGAGCCCCCGGGCCTGGGCCGTACACGGTGCCGAGCGCTGTTGGGCCAGGCCCAAAACAGTGCACAGGCACGCGCGGCCTAGGTCACGCCGCATATCTCTCCGCTCCCACCGCGCACGCCCAGAACGGCACGCGTCAAACGCGGCGTCGTGGGAGAGATCGTGGGAGGTTGTTTATTTGGAAGGCCGAAACGTCCGCCCCGTCCCTCTTTATAAGGAGAGGAAACAGGGGCATCTCCTCCATCTTCGTCATTCGCTGTTGCAATCTCCGAAACCTCCGCCGCCCTCCTCCGCTTCCAAAGTCAAAAGAGAGCAGCGCTCCGCTCCCGTCGCCGCCGCCACTACCAGCGCCGTCGATCTCCCCCCACCGCCTTCGCCATGGCTCCGAAGCCCGGAAAGGGGAAGGCCGCGAAAGCTGTGAAGTCGACCGAAGCGCAGCGGCTTGAGGCGCTGCCGAAAGAGCGGGCCATCTTCCTCCCCGAGCTCTCCGCAAAGGATCTGAGGGAGTGGTATTATCTCTTCTGGTCGATGGAGACGCGGGCGCATCCGCGCACGAAGGTACTCTCCGCCGTCGCCTCGCAAGCAGCTCCAGTTGGCGGATATCCTTTCTTTGCCGTGTTCTCCTATTGCGGGCTCTACCCGCCATTCTCTGATTTCTTATGTGATATCATGAACACCTACGGGCTCCACCTCCTTGATTTTACCCCCAACGCCGTTCTGACCATGGTAGTCTTCGCCCATCTATGCGAGAACTTTGTCGGAGTCCACCCCAACGTAGCTCTCTTCCGCCATTTCTTTATGCCTCGTGTCGAGAGAGGGGAACCTCTCGCCGGCGGGATCGCCTGGGTCTCGCGGGCCGGCAATAAGGAGACCTATCTGGAGGGGGAGCTCCGCAGCAAGTGGGACGAGTGGAGAGCAGATTGGTGCTGGGTTGTAGAAGAGAGCCCGCAGCCGTTCACCGCCTTGCGCCAAGCCCCAACAGTGCGAGGCAATGATTGGAGCGCCCTGTCCGCGGACGATGACAAGTTGACGATCGCCACCACCCGGATCTTGCGCCTCAGGCTCACCGGGTTGACTGTAGGAGCTGTCGGTGCAGATTTCCTCCGCCGCCGCATCACCCCTCTGCAGGCGAAGGGGAGACCCGCCTGGGAATTTGGAGGCCCGGCGGACATCATGAGGTTGCGCCCAGGCCTCAACTTCAATTTTACCGTCATAGAATTGGACGGCATACTTAAGTAAATATTCAAGCACGACCCGCAGCATCCCGAGTGGTTCAGGTTCCCGGCAGGCGTCGTGCCTGTGTGTAACAACTCCTCGCGCGACCGCATCTGCGCAATGATGCCACTGTGTGATTCGCACGGGATCGCTCCAACTTGGCAAGAGCCCGCCGGCGACGTTGTGCAGCAGTTCTTCGACAGCCTAGTGGAGGTGGCGGTCAATGCTGACGAGAAGAAACTCCTCACCCGCGACACCACTGATCGAGAGATGGAGTGCATCGCCACCAGGGCGGAAGAGGCGGCGGCAGCCGCAGCCGCTGGCGAATTTGGGTTCACGATGGAGGAAGCGGACGTGGCATCGGTGATGAGTCTTGCTGAGCGGGAGTGGCCCGAAGACGAAGAAGAGCTTGCCGCGCCCGACGCCGAGTTGAGTGAGCTCGCCGAGGGTGCGAGCGGCCCGCCATCTCCGGGGAGCTTGCCGGAAACAGGGCCCGGAACGCAGCCCCCAGTGCAGCCGAGAAGGCGCCTCCGCAGGGTCGGGGACGCAGCAGGGGGGCAAGCTGGTCAACAGCCACAGCACCGCGCGACGCGCTCCGCCGCGGCAAGTACGGTTGCCGCGGGTGCGCCTCCCGCAGCAGTGGCAACTGGGGCGGGGACATCTCGGGCTGGCGCCACAGTCCCCACCAAGCGGCCAAGGGATCCCACCCCTCCACCTCGTCGCGCCGGAAGTGGGCCGAACTTCGACCTCTCCGCGCTCAGCTCCGACGAGGAGGAAGAAGAAGAAGAGTAAGATTCCCTTGCTTGTTCTTGTAGTTCTTCAACTTGCTGATCTTGTCTTGCATCGGATCTGATCCACCCTGAGCTCTTCTTTACAGGACTCTGGCCCAGAGGGCGGCGAAGAGGGCCAAGGCTCAGGTGGTGGTCATCGAGGACGAGCCTACCGCGACGACAGGAGGCGCGCCCGAGACCACCCTGCCGGATCCGGTCATCACTTCGCAGAGCAGCCCCCAGCGCAGCCCCCAGCGTAAGCATATGGTTTACTTTCTGCTTCTGGGTGCGCGTGGTTGCTCTTTTCCTTTGTTGACATCTGATCACTGGTTTGTTTGTGCAGGAGCAGAACAGCTTCATCAGGAGGGCGTGGTGATCTCCTCCAACTCGTCGTCTGCTTCGACTACGCCGCCAAGGGCGGACTCCCCGGCAAGGGAGCGTCCTCCGGTAAGGGAGGAGCCTCCGGCAAGGGAGGAGTCTCCGGCAAGGGACAGCGCTAACGATCCGCCGGTGGTGGAGGTCACGGCGGCAGATCCTAGCACATGTAGCCCTTCTTGCCCGAAACTTTCCTTATAGTCTTCTGCTGATTTCTCTTCTCGAACACTTGTTTGATTTCTCCTTCTTCTTTGGTCGTCAGACCCACCCTCCATGGATCCGATGGAGACCGAGGCGGGCGGCGAGGAGGACGCGCGCGGCAATACTGATGATGCCGCGGCCACCGAAGAAGGAGCCGGCGCTGACGTGCCCGCCGGCGAAGAGGCCGCCAAGACTGCTGCCGAAGAAGCTGGCGGGGGATCTGGCGATCGCACTGACAGCCCTGAGGCCGCAGGAGCGCCAGGCGCTGCACCGACCGCCGATCCCTCCGCCGCTGCCTCGACGTCAGGTTCCGAGGAGCCCCAGCCCGGCGCCTATCTGAAGGCCGGCGAGGGCATCTTCATCAAGCTCCCCTGGGCATCCAGCTCCAGGGCGCCAATGGAAGGAGAAGCTCTGGATGGGGAGGTGCTTGCCTCCGCCGGGTTGTCGATCATCGACGCGCCGGGAAGCAGCAGTGAAGAGCCCGAGGAGGAGCGGCTGCTGCGGAGGCTGCTGGCGCTCTACCGCGCCCGTCAAGTCAAGTTGGAGTCCCGGGAAGCGCTTGCCGCGAGGGCGAGCGTGGACATAGAGAAGCGTGCGGAGGAGCTCCGGGGTCTTCGCCAAGAAACTCTCCGGGCCTTGGCGGAGGAGCGGGAGCAGCTTGCTGAGGAGCGGAAGGCCTTCCTCCTCGAGAAGGCCGAAGCTGAAGAGCACCAGCGGCTCACCGGCGAGAAGCTGTACGCGCGAGAAGGCGAGCTGACTCAGCGGAAAGTGAACCTCGACAGCCACGAAGAGGAGCTTGCCGCGCGCGAGCGGGCACTTGGCGGGACGCTCCAAGAGGCAAAGGATACGGCTGCGGCTGTCGAGGCCGCCAAGAAAGAATTGGAGGCAAAGGTGGCGCAGCTAGAAACTGATCTGAAGGTTGGTGGCGAAGAGCTTGCCGCCCTCAAGCTAGAGCGCGAGAAGGAAGCCCTTGCCCACGGTGAGCTGCAGGGCCGACTCGCCGAGAGGGGAAAGGAATTGAGCGCCGCCAATGATTCCAACGCTGATCTGACGCTGAAGCTGGCCACCTTGACGGAGACGTTGGACAGCGCCAGGAAACGGGAGGCAGACTTGAAGAAGGACATCGAGGCCAACGAGGCGCTGCTAGCGAGGGCCGCCGAAACCCAGAATCTTCTCAGAGATACTGTGGAGCTCTGGACGGAGGGCCTCGTGGACATTGCTGCAGTTATCGAAGAGGAGCTGGTGCAATTGGGGGTGGAAGGCTTCGGGTACTCCTCCGACGAGAACCTCCAACCCAGTGCCAAGCTCACTCTGTTCTTCAAGGGCGTGGCGGCGGCGCTCCAGCAACTCCGGGAACGGATCCCAAAGCAGTTGGCCGACGAGTCACGCTCGATTTGTGCCGGAGTTCTGGAGAAGGTGCTGGTGAAGGTGGCCTTCCGCAATCCGGGCCTCAACCTCACCAACGTCCTCAAGAAGCTGCCGGCGGACGCTGATCTTGACGCACTTAAGGCCCTCGTCGCACCCATTGTGGACAGGGTGAACGAGGTCAAAAGGGTTGACGGCGGTCGCATAGATTAGGCCGTCCGTTTTCTTCTTTTCTTGTCGCTGCCAGTCATTTCATGGGAACACTTTATTAGAGGCACGACGAGTTATTTTTGTAATATAACTCTATCTTAGGCAAAAAATTGCTGTGTTAATTCCTCTACTCGACTCTTGGCTTTGTATGGTTCTGCCCTACGCTTTCTAGGGAAACTTGCCGGCGCAGGTACCCTTGCCGCGAGCGCCGAGTGCGGAACTTCAGCAGCCTGCTGGCGGGGTCGCTACCGACAAGCAACCTTCTCGCAACTAGTTGTAGCTCACTTAAGTTGTTGAGCGGGCTCGAAACAACGTAAGGGCGCTAGCGGCTCACTTAAGTTGCTGAGCGGACTCGAAGCAAAGTAAGGGCGCTAGCAGCTCACTTAAGTTGTTGAACGGACTCAAAACAAAGTAAAGGCGCAACTAGCTATGAGTTGGTTCCTCCGCGCACAGGTTTTCCATACAAAGCACGGTCGTTCAAGGAAAATAACTCGAAATCTTAAAAAAAAGATTGCTCAAGCTTTGGCAACTTAGCTTTTTTTTGTCGTCTGCTTCCCGGCAAGGAGAAACTTTCTTGAACGGCCTGGTCCACACCATTATCTTCTCCTTTCCTCCCCGGTAAACCTTGTGGGCGAGGGAACCTTCCTTCTTTTGAGAGAGAAACAGAGAGATAAAGTAATGATATGGAGCCTTGGGCTCGTTATTGCTTACCGGGGTCTAGTGCTGCACAAAGTGTCAGATAACATATGCGAAAAAGGATTATAGCATAAAAAACTGACAAGATGTGCGGGGCACATGAGCTTTACTGGTGCACGGGGTCTGCGCCCGGCTTTGTACAAAGGATTACATGCAACAGTGGCAAGACTTGTACAAAAGGTGGTTGCCGGAAAAGCTTCCGGCAACCGCGCCTTACGGGTAAAACTTACGAAGATGTTCAATGTTCCAGGAGTTGCTCACCGGAATGCCATCTTCGGTCTCAAGGCAGACAACACCGGGCCTAGTGACTCGTTTCACCCGATAAGGGCCTTCCCACTTCGGCGTCAACTTGTTGGAATTCTTGGCGGACTGAACGCGCCGAAGAACAAGTTCGCCTTCCTCGAAGCTCCTGGCTTTAACTTTGCGGCTATGGTAGCGACGCAAAGCTTGCTGGTAGCGAGCGGCTCGCACAGCAGCCTGGAGACGGTCTTCCTCAAGGAGCAGCGCGTCATCTTGCCGCAGCTGCTCTTGCTCGAGCTCATCATAAGCGAGCACTCGAGGTGACCCGTAAACGAGTTCCGTGGGGAGAACTGCCTCTGCTCCATAGACTAGAGCAAAGGATGTCTGGCCAGTGGCTCGATTTGGCGTCGTCCTGATCGACCAAAGAACCACCGGCAGCTCCTCGATCCAGTTTCTTCCGCACTTGTGCAGCCTGTCGAAAGTTCTGGTCTTGAGGCCTCGCAGCACTTCAGCATTTGCCCTCTCCGCTTGACCGTTGCTTCTCGGGTGAGCAACAGAAGCGAAGCAGACCTTGGCGCCAAGATCTTGGACATACTGCATGAAGGTGCGGCTCGTAAATTGCATGCCTTTGTCGGTGATGATCCTGTTAGGAACCCCGAAACGGCAAACAATCGACCTAAAGAACTTGACTGCTGACTATGCTGTCACCTTCCTCACTGGTTCCACTTCCGGCCACTTTGTGAACTTGTCGACTGCAACGTACAAGAACTCAAAGCCCCCGACAGCTCGGGGGAAGGGGCCGAGGATGTCGAGCCCCCAGACTGAAAATGGCCAGGATAAAGGGATCGTCTGGAGAGCTTGAGCTGGCTGGTGTATCTGCTTGGAATGGAACTGGCACGCTTCACACTTGGTTACTTGTGCAGTTGCATCCTGGAGGGCTGTCGGCCAGAAGAAGCCTTGTCGGAATGCTTTGCCGACAAGCGCTCTTGCGCCAATGTGGTGACCACATATGCCTCCATGTATCTCTGCCAACAGCTGTTGTCCATCTTCCCGGCGAATGCACTTCAATTTCACACCGTTGAGTCTTATTCTGTACAGTGTGTTGTCGACAAACTTGTACATACTTGACTGCTGGGCTACTCTTTCAGCTTCTTCTTGCTCTTCGGGAAGCTCTCCTGTCTGAAGGAAATGGACAATCTGCTGCGCCCATGCTGGAGCTTGTGGCTCGACAACAAGGACTAAAGGCGTATCTGTTGCTGCGGGAACATCCGCTTCTACGGCAAGAACCTGCGGCTCTGCCGGAGCGTGATATTCCCCGGCAAGCTTGCTGGAGCAAAACTTGTCGGGAGCGTTTGCTTCAACGGAACAAACCAAGAGGTTCGCCGGAGTAGACTGCTCCTCAGCACTCTTGGCGTCGATCTTGGGGACCTTCTTGGCGGCGGCTTCGGGAAGCTCTGCCGGAAAGTAGTCACCAGAAACCAACTTCCTCTTCTTATTCTGTCCAGTTGATGGTGTCACGGATGGTTGAGTCAGCTTGAGCACAAAGATCCCTGGTTCCACAGGTAACTTTAGTGCAGCGCACTTTGACAGGCCATCAGCAATGTCGTTCTGAGCTCGCGGAACGTGTTCCATTTGCAGGCCGTCAAAGTGTGCTTCTAGCTTCCTCACTTCATCAACATAAGCTTCCATCAATGGACTCTGGTAGTTCTTGTTCAGTTGGCGGACGACAAGTTGCGAGTCACCTCTTACAATGAGTTTCTTGATCCCAAGGTCGGCTGCGATTCTGAGGCCGGCAAGCAAACCCTCATACTCTGCAGTATTGTTCGTTGCTTGCTCCTTGGGAAAGTGCATCTGGACTACGTACTTGAGGTGCTCTCCGGTGGGTGCGATAAGCAGCACGCCAGCACCGGCGCCTTCTTGGCGGGCACCTTCTTGGTCTCGGGTGGAGCTGCCATCGTCTTCTTGCACTTGCCGGTGGAGCTCGATGGTGCGTCCTCGACGGTAGCGCAGCACTCCGAAGAGGTGCGCTTGCCGGAGTGGGCATCAGAGCTCTTGCCGGACTTCGTCTTCTTCTTCCCCCCGGGAGCTTCGGCGGCAAGTATGTTGTGATCAGTTGCGGCTGCCGCTTCCCGGTAGATTTTGTCGGCGCAGATAAGGGCATCCTTCTTGTCACCGGGGACAGAGATGACACTTATCGGGCTTGGCACCTTGAGGATGTTGTATGCATAGTGAGAGGCTGCCATGAACTTGGCGAGCGCTGGACGGCCACGGATCCCATTGTAGGGCAATGGAAAATCAGCAACGTCAAATGTGACCCTCTCAGTTCTGAAATTCATCTCACTGCCAAATGTGACCGGCAGCGTGATCTTTCCCTTCGGCTTGCTTCTTCCCGGGCTGATTCCTTGGAATGTGCCGGTCTCCTCGAGCTCGCTGTCAGGGATCTGGAGTTTCTGAAGGACCGTGGAGGAGATCAGATTCAAGCCGGCCCCACCGTCAACTAGCATCTTCGTGACCTGGAGGTTGCGGATAGTTGGTGAAACCAACATCGGCAAGCACCCGACCGCAGTTATGCGATCAGGGTGATCCTCAATGTCGAAGATGATAGGCGTGCTGGACCATTTCAGAGGCTTGCGTGACTCTAAGGATGGCTCTGCTGCATTCACTTCCCGCATCCACTGCTTGAGTTGGCGGTGCGAAGTATGCAGAGAAGCACCACCGTCAACGCACATGACCTCTGTGGCTTTCTGAAATTCCTGTTCGTCGGCCTCGTCATCATCCATGTCTTCGTCATCGTCGTCATCTTCATCCTTGTCACAGCCGCGGGGAGGTCTGTCTCCTTGCCGCTGCTTGGCCTTGCCGCGGCGTCCTCCTCGGCCGAGACGTTTCTTGCCGGATCCACCAGCACCTTCCTGGGCGTTCTCCCTGTCGCGCCGCTCGTACTCAGCTTTCTGTAGCTCAACGAGCTGCTCAACCTTCTTGCAATTCTGGAGATCGTGACCCCTGGTGCGATGGATCTTACAATACTGCTTGCCGGAGCCGTCCTGCTTGTCGGCGGCCGCCACAGGCTGGGCCTCCTTGTCGGAGCCACCAGCTTTAGCTTCCTTGGCGCCACCTCCGTTGCCGGTCTGCTCGACAGCTAGCACTTCCTTGCCCTTTTTCCTTCTGTTGTTCTGCCGCCAGCCCTTCCTTGTCGGGGCGGCATCCTCACTGTCAGATCCTCCTGCTCCTGTATCCTCTCCGGGGAGCCTCCTCCCCTCTTCAGCGCGTGCACACTTGTCGGCCAGGGCATAAAGCTCACTGACGTCTCTGATCTTGCACATCGCCATCTCCTCCCTCATCCTTCGGTTTCGCACGTTCTGATGGAACGCGCTAATGATCGCGGAGGGGTGGACGTCTGGGATGTTGTGCTGTACACGGCTGAATCTTTGAATGTACTTGCGCAGTGGCTCTCCTTCCTTCTGGGCGAGCAGATGAAGATCGCTTTCTTGGCCATGCGGTTTGTGGCCGCCTGTAAAGGCGCCGACAAACTGATGGCACAGATCAGCCTAGGAGGATATGGAGTTGTCCGGCAAGTGCATGAGCCAGGATCTGACATTGGGCTTGAGTACCAGTGGGAAGTAGTTGGCAAGGATCTTGTCGTCCCGTCCCCCGGCAGCCTGCACCGCGATGGTGTAGATGCTGAGAAACTCCGACGGATGCGTCTTGCCGTCGTACTTCTCTGGTACGTCTGGTTTGAAATTCTTTGTGCTGGGCCACTGGACTTGCCGCAGCTCACGGGTGAATGCAGGACAACCTACCGCGCACGGCAGATCGCCTGGTTCCCCTGGCGCATGCATGTCAACAGAGGGCCCAGCGCGCTTGTCGGATTGACGTCGCGCTTCTTTTTGGCGCTCGATGCGGGTTCGAGCGTCTTCTTGTTGTCGTTCATGGAGAACTTGGCGCTGGTCGCGACGAGCTCGTGGGTCCGACGACGCGGTGGAGCCGCTGTCGAGGTGGACCCGGCGAGTCGGCGACTTTGGCCTTCGTAGTGGAGAGTGCATGGAAGTCGCACCTCCCCCGGTCTTGTTGCCATCGGCTCGCGTCCGGCTGTCCTGCCGCGGCAGCGAGGCGCTTGGTTGTCGCGCAGTGTCGCCTTTGGCGAAGCCGATGAGGCTCTGGATAGCGGCCCTCCATTCGTCGGTCTTGTCCGCAGTCGGAGGATAATCCAGGAGTAGCTGGGCCCGCGCCAAGGCTTCCGCCGGCGTGGTGGGCGGCAGCGGTGAACGGTGCGAGGAGCGGGACATGCTCGGACTCCTAACCAAGTTAGAAGGAGCAGTGTTCCGTCCAGGCGACCGCACCTCACAGGGGCCAGCATGCTGGCGTGCATGTTGGTCTTGAACGCCACGCGAACCACCAGCTTGATCTTGGGCCAGCGGACGTATGGTGATGCGAACGCTATGACGCTGCTGGTCCCGCGCCTCCTGAGATGGGTGCGGTGGGCGTATGGACGCCGAGGTCTGCGAGGCCTTGTCCTTGGACTTGGCAGCGCTGTGGGCACCCTCGTCGATGTCCATTCTTCCGCCAGCGTCCACTCCACCGTCCGCTTGCTCCGGAGGCGGTGGAAGCGACGCAGACGGGGCTGTTGCCCCCGAAGCCTTCTTCTTCGGTGGCATGTCGGTGAAGACGATGAAGATTTAGCTCGCATGCACGCCGGATCGGGTTCGCACGATCTCGACGCCCCCCTACCTGGCGCGCCAGAGATGTCGGGGATGCTGATTCCACCAACACCTATGGGGACAGGGCCCCTTTCGGTTTGGCGGGGGGCGGAGGTCGCACAAAGAGCGGATCGAGGCGGTACACGCGAGCGGTTTTTACCCAGCTTCGGGCCGCACGGATGCGTAAAACCCTACTGCTGCTTGTTTGTGTGTATTGAATTCTTGCTCAGGAGCGACGGACGCTGCCAGACTGAGCGTGAGAGTGTTCCTGGTATTGAATGAGCCGAACTGGCCGAACTCGCTGAACCTCCTCCCCGCCTTCTACGTTGCGCCTGGGCCTCCTTTTATACTCTCAAGGGGTCACCGACAGGGGGCAACGTAGAGAAGAAGGGTAAAAATGGAAAAGGATGCGGTAGGTGCAGCTACCGCTACTGTGGATACAGTGCACCCTACCTAACTCTAACGGCAGGGGACAAGGGCATTAAATGCCTGTCTGAGTTGCTTAAACAGTGCAAAAAGTGACTGTTAGGAGCGCCACCGTTTGCCACGATGGCCTTCTCTTCATCCCCGCTTGCCACCTCGCACCCCTAGCCGCACAGCCTCCTGCCACGTGTGTTTGGGAGAGTCCTAGAGCGACACGTTAGCAGGTGCGCTGGAGCGCAGGCACGAAGTGGTGGTTTCCCGCGGCAAGCTCCTTGCCGCGGTCGTCGTCTTGTCGTGTTTGGGAGCTTGTCGCTCACCGGGCCTTGCCGGGCCGCAGGACGCGTCACGGCAAGCTTCCTTGGTATGCCTTGAGTGGCCTTCCCAGCAAGCTCCTCTTGCCGGGGTCTTGTCTCTTCCCGGCAAGCTCCTCTTGCCGGGGCCTGGGTTGGCCTTCCCGGCAAGCTCCTCTTGCCGGGGTCTTGTCTCTTCCCGGCAAGCTCCTCTTGCCGGGGCCTGGGTTGGCCTTCCCGGCAAGCTCCTCTTGCCGGGGTCTTGTCTCTTCCCGGCAAGCTCCTCTTGCCGGGGCCTGGGTTTGAGTACTTTGTTCTTGAATGGTCTTCAAGGGAGCCACGGAGGGTCTTGGCGGTCACCCGGCAAGCCTTGCCGCGGGATTCTGCGACTGCCCGTGCACAAGTTCGGGGTACTAGGGTACCCCTACTCTAGTACACCGACAATCTTAGCATTAACGGTGCTCAAGAAAGGTCTACCAAAGATAATGGGCCAAAAGTCATCTTGTGGGGTACCAAGAACAATAAAATCAGTAGGGTATTTTATTTTCCCACACAAGACTTCAACATCTCTAACAATCCCAATTGGTGATATAGTGTCTCTATTAGCAAGTTCAGTAGTAACATCAATGTCTTCTATCTTTGTGAGTGCTATGTCATTCATAATTTCTTGATATAACGAATAGGGAATAACACTCATGCTAGCACCTATGTCACATAAACCATGATAACATTGATCTTCTATTTTAACTGAGACAACAGGCATGCCAACAACAGGTCAATGTTTATCCTTTTTATCAGGTTTTGGCAATTCTAGTAGCTTCTTCACAGAAGTAAATAATGTGCCCATCTATATTTTCTTCCAGGAGATCCTTAACCATAGCAACACTAGGTTCTACTTTAATTTGTTCATCAGGTTTAGGTGTGCAAATATAACGTTTGTTGACGACAGTTGAAACTTTAGCATGTTCCTTTATCCTAACAGGGAAAGGTGGTTTCTCAATATAAGCAGTAGGAACAACTGAATCAACATTATAAAGTATAGTTTCTTGTTTATCTAGTACTGGTTCTTTAATTTCTTCTTTAATAGGTGGATGACATTTAAACCACTTCTCTTTAGGGAGATCAACATGAGTAGCAAATGATTCACAAAAGGAGGCTACTATCTCAGAGTCAAGTCCATATTGAGTGCTAAACTTTTTAAAAGCATCGGTATTCATAAAAGATTTAACACAATCATACTTAAGCTTAATACCTGACTCTTTACCTTCGTCGAGTTCCCAATCTTCAGAGTTGCGTTTAATTCTTTCCAACAGATCCCATCGGAACTCAATAGTCTTCTTCATAAATGAACCAGTACAAGAAGTATCGAGCATGGATTGATCATCACAAGAAACCCGAGCATAAAAATTTCAAATAATAATTTCTCTTGAGAGCCCATGATTGGAGCATGAATGTAACATTGACTTAAGCTTCCCCCATGCTAGAGCGATACTTTCTCCTTCACGAGGCCAAAAATTATATATGTAATTCCGATCACGATGAACTAGAGGCATGGGATATATTTTTTGGTGGAACTCCAATTTCAATCGATTCCAATTCCAATATCCAATATCATCGCATAGCCTAAACCATGCCAATGCTTTTCCCTTCCAAGATAAAGGGAAAACCTTCTTCTTAACTTCATCTCTGGGTAAACCTGCAAGCTTAAACAATCCACAAATTTGTTCCACATATATCAAGTGCATATTAGGATGTTCGGTTCCATCCCCTGCATAAGGATTAGCTAGCAGTTGTTCTATCATACCCGAAGGAATTTTATATTAAATATTTTTAGTAGGTGCAGTAGGTTGAGACGTAGCTAATTGTGGTTCCGGTCAAGGTGAAGATACCGTGAACAAACCCCTCAAAGGATTGTTTTCCATGGTAACAAGTGACAGTAAATTTCAGCACACTATATAAACGTTTCCTTACCAAATTCCACTTACCAAAGGCGCTTCACTCCCCGGCAATGGTGCTAGAAAATAGCCTTGATGACCCACAAGTACAGGGGATCAATTGTAGCTCTTTTCGATAACCAAGAGTGTCGAACCCAATGAGGAGCAGAAGGAAATGACAAGTGGTTTTCAGTAAGGTAATGTCTGCAAGTGCTGAAATTGTAAGTAAAACAGTAGTTTGATAGCAAGATATTTTGTAACGAGCAAGTAATGATAATAATAGCAAAGGTGCAGCAAGGTAGCCCAATCCTTTTGAGGCAAAGGATAGGCCAAAAGGATCTCTTATAATAGGCAAAGCGTTCTTGAGGGTACACGAGAATTTCATCTAGTCACTTTCATCATGTTTATTCTATTTGTGTTCGCTACTTTGATAATTTGATATGTGGGTGGACCGGTGCTTAGGTGCTGTTCTTACTTGAACAAAACTCCTACTTATGATTAACCCCCTCGCAAGCATCCGCAACTATGAGAAAAGTATTAAGGATAAATCCTAACCATAGCATTAAACTTTTGGATCCAATCGGTCCCTTATGGAATAGCGCATAAACTAGGGTTTAAGCTTTTGTCACTCTCGCAACCTGTCGGTGTCAAAACCGGCGGATCTCGGGTAGGGGGTCCTGAACTGTATGTCTAGGGCGGATGGTAACAGGAGGCAGGGGACACGATGTTTTACCCAGGTTCAGGCCCTCTTGATGGAGGTAAAACCCTACGTCCTGCTTGATTTATTCTTGATGATATGAGTATTACAAGAGTTGATCTACCACGAGATCGGAGAGCCTAAACCCTAGAAGCTAGCCTATGGTATGATTGTATGTTGTCCTACGGACTAAAACCCTCCGGTTTATATAGACACCGGAAAGGGCTAGGGTTACACAAGGTCGGTTACAAAGGAGGAGATATATATATATCCGTATTGCCTAGCTTGCCTTCCACGCCAAGTAGAGTCCCATCCGGACACGAGACGAAGTCTTCAATCTTATATCTTCATAGTCCAACAGTCCGGCCAAAGGATATAGTCCGGCTGTCCGGAGACCCCCTAATCCAGGACTCCCTCACAACCCATCATCTAATAACTACTCCACAATGCATTCCCTTAGACCCAAATATGGTGAAGTGTCATGTAGTCGATGTTCACATGACACCACTAAGGGAATCACAACATACATACTATCAAAATATTGAACACATATCAAGTTCACATGATTACTTGCAACATGATTTCTCTCGTGACCTCATGAACAAAAGTAACTACTCACAAGTGATAAACATGCTCAAGATCAGAGGGGAATTAAATAGGATAATGGATCTAAACATATAATATTCCACCAAATAAACCATATAGTAATCAACTACAAGATGTAATCAACACTACTAGTCACCAACAAGCACCAATCTATAGTTCCGGTAACAAGATTGAACACAAGAGATGTACTAGGGTTTGAGATGAGATGGTGCTGCTGAAGATGTTGATGGAGATGGTCCTCCCCAAGATGGGAGAGTTGTTGGTGATGATGAGGACGACGATTTCCCCCTCCGGGAGGGAAGTTCTCCTGGCGGAATCGCTCCGCCGGAGGGCAAAAGTGCTCCTGCCCAAGTTCCACCTCGAGACGGCGGCGCTCCATCCCAAAAGTCCTCTCCTGATTTTTTTTTCTAGGTCAAAATGACTTATATACCAGAAGATGGGCACCGGAGGTGGGCCCGGGTGAGCACAACCCACCAGGGCGTGCTTGGGGGCCCAGGCGCACCCTGGTGTCTTGTGCTCACCGGGGTGGCCCCCACTGGTACTTATTTGCTCTAATATTCTTCATATATTCCATAAAAATTCTCCGTGAAGTTTCAGCATATTTGGAGTTGTGCTGAATAGGTAGCCTGGCGTAGCTTTTCCAGGTCCAGATTTCCAGCTACCGGAATTCTCCCTCTTTGTGTGTACCTTGCAAATTATGAGAGAAAAGACATTAGAATTACTCCAAAAAGCATTATTATGCATAAAAACATCATAAATAACAGTAAGAAAACATGATGCAAAATGGACATATCAGCCCACAGTCCCCGCCATGTATGACAGCCAGCAGCTCGCATCCCTGCTCCCTCCTCAAGGTATGCCTCCATGTGCTAGTCCTTCGGCTTGTATGCTTTCTTGGAGAAGTTGACGAGGAGCTGGGAGTCGCCGCTGATGGTGAGGTGCCTCACTCCCAAAGCCGCCGCAGCCTTGAGGCCGACGATCAGGCCTTCCTATTCTGTGATGTTGTTGGAGACCTTCTCGCCCTGCTAGAAGCAGAGCTGCACGGCGTAGTAGAGCTTCTCTTGGGTGGGCGAGATGACCACGGCTTTAGCCCCCGCGCCTTGGCATGCGAACGCGCCGTCGAAGTACATGATCCAACCATCTGGTGCCTCACTTCCCAGCGACAGGGAACGGTCCTCACCCACTTCTGGTTCGGGAACATCAGTCCATTCCACCACGAAGTCGGCGAGGGCCGCACCCTTGATGATTCTGGTGGTGCTGAACTCCAATTGGAATGCATGCAGTTCGATGTTCCGTTCGGCGACCCTCCCTGTGGTGTTAGGGCTCCGGAGCATTCTCTCCAAGGGGTAGGCTGAGACGATCTTGATGGGGTGGCCTTGGAAGTAGTGGCGCAGCTTTTGGGAGGTGACGGGGAGCACAAGCAGGAGCTTTTGGGGCATGGGGTAGCGTGCACATGCGTCCCGTAGTACCGTGCTGACAAAGTACACCGGGTGCTCGACGAGGATGGAGGCATTGGCGGAGATCTATGCCTCCTAGGGCTGAGGGTCCTCGGGAGCCTTGTCGTCTGTCGGGGCAGCTGTGGCCTCAGGAACCCCACCCTCAAGAGTCTCATTGTCTGGAGGATTGGTCGGAACCTCAGGAGCGCCGTTGACTGGTGGGGCAGCCAAGGTGCTTCCTAGCGAGCCCTTGATCGGGTGCTCCTCCCGAACCGCCACCAGCGCTGCGCTGGCAGAGTGAGGTGTGGCGGCCAGGTATAGCACCAAAGGTTCAAGGGGGCGCGGTGCTACCATCACCGATGTGCTGGTGAGGTACCTCTTGAGGTCTTGGAAGGCAGTGTTAGCCTCCGGAGTCTACTCAAACGAGCCTTTCTTCTTCATCAGCTTGAAGAATGGGAGGGCATGCTCCCCCAGCTTGGCGATAAAGCGCCCGAGCGAGGTTACGCAGCCCGCCAGCTTCTGCATCTCCTTGAGGGTCTGTGGCAGGCTCATCCTTTATATGGCCTTGACCTTCTCGGGTTTGGCCTCGATCCCTCTCTACGACACCAGGAAGCCCAACAATTTGCCAGACTGGACACCAAACACACATTTTTCCGGGTTCGGCCGCAGTTTCACTTGGCGCAGGCTAGCGAATGTCTCCTCCAGGTCCTCAATGAGAGTTCTTGCTTCCAGAGATTTCACCACTATGTCATCGACGTACGCCTCGGCGTTCCTCCCGAGCTGCTGTCCCAGGGTGATATGCATCAACCGTTGGAAGGTTGCCCCCGTGTTGTGCAGCCCAAATGGCATGCAGGTGTAGCAGTATAACCCGCATGGGGTTAGAAAGGCGGTCTTCACGACATCTTGCACCGCCATATTGATTTGGTGATAGCCCGACAAGGCGTCCAGGAAGCACAATAGATCGCATTCGATGATGGAATCGATGATATGATTGATGCAGGGGAGAGGGAAAGGGTCTTGAGGACAGGCCTTGTTGAGGTTGGTGAAATCAACACACATGCGCTCCTTCCCGCCCTTCTTGGGGACGATGACTGGGTTCGCAAGCCAACCCGGGTACCGCACTTCCCGAATGACGCCAGCCTCCAACAGCTTGTGGGTCTCCTAGGTGATGAACGACTGCTTCTCCGGAGCTTGTCGTCACACCTTTTGCTTCACTGGTCGCGCCTTGGGGCACACGATCAAGTGGTGCTCGATTAATCCACGTGGAACCCCGACCAGATCCGCTGCCTCGCATGCAAACACATCCTTGTTTGCACGTAGGAAGCTGATCAGTGCCTCTTCTTGGTCTGGAGGAAGGCCGACGCCTATGGTGAAGGTGGAGCCCGAGGCCCCGTCTTCGTCGATTGCCACCTGCTTCGTCTCAGCCCGTTCTTGAGAGAACAACTACTTCTTCTTCGCGGGTGCAGCCCTCGGGGCCTCCGGGGCCCCCTCCTTGCTTGGCCACGCGACCGTCGCGGCTCTGAAAGCATGCTTGAGGGCCGAGAGTGCATCCTTGGTGTCCTCCGCCACAGTGAGGACGCCGCTGCTCCCCGGCATCTTCATGAGATTGTAGGTTGGGTGGGTTGCCACCATGAACTTGGCCAAGGCCGGGTACCCGAGACTGGCATTGTACTGCAGGCCGATACGGGCAATGTCGAAGTTGATAAGCTCGGTGCGGTAGTTGTCGCGGGTGCCGAAGGTGACGGGGAGGTGGATCTGCCCTAGGGGGCAGGTGGAGCCGTCGACGACTCTAGAGAAAGGCTTGGTGGGGCGGAGCCGGCCATGGGGCACATGAAGCAGCCGAATGCTTCCATGGAGAGGACATTGAGGCCAGCGCCGGCGTCGATGAGGGTCCTGGTGACTACTACGTTGCAGATAGTGGGAGTGCAAAGCATCGGGAGTGCACCGGCGCCGGCTGTGGTCGCGGGGTGGTCATTGGAGTCGAAGGTGAGGTCGGCCATAGGCGCCGCCCATCCTGGTGGTACTCCTCGCTGCACGTGGGTGGCGCCCACTTGGCGAAAGAACTGCTTGACATGGTGGTCCGAGGCCGGCACCTGTGAGACACCGAGGAGGGCCGCAACGGTGTAAGGCGCTGGCGCCGCAAAGCGCATGATAAAGAGGCCGTGTAGCTCCTCCTAGGAGGCCACTCAAGACTCCGGCAAGCCCATGAGCCAAGCGCGCAGCACGCCCGTAAGGGCCATGGGTAGACAATTTGCCATGGCCTTGTCGTCACCGCCAGCCACCAAAATAGCCTCCGTGTATGCCCGGAGAAACCCCACTGGGTCCGCCGCGCCGTCGTAACGAGGCGGTAGCTCCGGCCTGAACTTGGGCAACCACTACACCCGCCGCAAGGAGGGGGTGAAAGCTCTGAGACCCACGGCGGCCCCGAATGCACCCGTCGGTCCAGTCGGTGGAGCGGCGCTCACCATGAGAGCCGAACGGTGTGGTGGAGCGCGGCAAGCGGAGAGGCGAATCTTCGATGCACCCCTACGTGGCGCGTCAAATGTCAGATTTCGGGCTCCGTAGACCTTGGATAGATTCGAACTCTGGGGTGCGTGCGAAGAACTCAACCTCCCTAGTCCGCCTACTCGGCGCTCTCACGGCCTAGCTTGATGAACAGGAAGGAAATGGGACAAGCCAGTTTACCCAAGTTCGGGCCGCCTTGCGGTGTAAAACCCTACTCCTGCTTTGTGGTGGATTAGCCTCGAGTTAGGCCGATGATGAACTTGTACAGTGGAAGAACAACCTCAGGAGGCGTGTTCTTGAGCTGGTGCGGGAGAGGATGGTTTGAATGATCTATCCCCTTGTATGGTGGTGGCTAGGTCCTCTTCCCCCAAAATGTAGGCAGGAAGGGATCCCACAACGGCCAGATTCGAAGCGAGACAACTAGTACATCTTATCCCAACGAAAGGTGGCCTTCGCCTACAAAGCATCAGGTCGTGACGCCGTGGTGGGCTCGGCGATGACCTCTGTCCTGCCGTCCAGGCGGTCTTGGTCTTGTTGCATGGAAATGGAAACTTTCGGCTGATTCCATGGGACTCTGCACCTGCGCTTGCCTCCTTTGCACCAAAGAGAAAATTGTTGTATTGTGCCCGCTAGCGCCCGCCTGGCCTTGGTCCTCATGGCTTGCGTCATCCGATCCTCATGAGGTGAGGGTTTGCATAGAGATCTCCGCTCCTCACGAGCTAGCCTGAGGAGGCCGCTCCCTCTGGAGGTCTTGGAATCGTCTGCCTCGTGAGGCTTGGCCCCTTGCGAGGGTCTTGAGTTGTCGATGATGAAGGTGGGTCATACCAGGCCGTCGAAGAAGCCACACCGTGGGCCGCAGGCAGGCAAGTCTGGGTACCCCCGTTCCCAGAATGCCAACAGAATGCACGTATAGTCTTTCGTTATGCTATGAATCAAGAGCATGATTTATTATTGATTGTCTTCCTTATGAGTCGCGGTCGGGGACGAGTGGTGGTCTTTTCCTACCAATCTATCCCCCTAGGGGCATGCGTAGTAGTACTTTGCTACGAGGGCTAATAAACTTTTGTAATAAGTATATGAGTTCTTTATGACTAATGTGAGTCCATGGATTATACGCACTCTTTCCTTTCCTCAATTTGCTAGCCTCTACAGTACCGTGCATTGCCCTTTCTCACCTCGAGAGTCAGTGCAAACTTCGTCGGTGCATCGAAACCCCGTGATATGATACACTCTATCACACATAAGCCTTATTATATCTTTCTCAAAACAGCCACCATACCTGCCTATTATGACATTTTCATAGCCATTCTGAGATATATTGCTATGCAACTTCCACCACTTCCGTTTTGATGTCTTGAGCATTCATTGTCATATTGCTTTGCATGATCATATAGCTGACATAGTCGTTGTGGCTCAGCCACCGTGCATGAATTTTTATACATGTTATGCTAGATCATTGCACATCCTGGTACACTGCCAGAGGCATTCATATAGAGTCATATTTTGTTATAGGTATCGAGTTGTAATATTGAGTTGTAAGTAAATAGAAGTGTGATGATCATCAATTTCCATTATTAGAGCATTGCCCCAGTGAGGAAAGGATGGTGGAAACTATGATTCACCCACAAGTCGGGATGAGACTTTGGACAATGAGAATATATATATATATATATAAGAAAAAAAGAAAAAGAAAAAAAGAAAAAGGAAAAAAGAAAACAAAGAGAGAAGGGGAATGCTTGTTCCACACTCGTGCTTCAAAGTAGCACCATGTCTTTCATATGGAGTCTCCTATGTTGCCACTTTCATATACTAGTGGAAATTTTTCATTATAGGATTAGATGCACACCCATTTAGTTTTCATATTGAGCTTTCATACACGTATAGCTGTTAGTGCATCCGTTGCATGGCAATTCCTACTCCTCACATTGATATCAATTGATGGGCATCTCCATAGCACGTTGGTTAGCCGCATCAATGTGAGACTTTCTTACTTTTCTTCTTCTTTATATTTACCCCTATCAACATACTCTATTCCACCAGTAGTGCTATATCCATGGCTTGCGCTCATGTATTGCGTGAGGGTTGAAAAAGTTGAAGCGCGTTAAAAAGTATGAACCAATTGCTCGGCTTGTCATCGGGGTTGTGCATGATAAATACTTTGTGTTAAGAAGACAGAGCATGACAAGACTATATGATTTTGTAGGGATAGCTTTCTTTAGTGTTGATATTTTGAAAGACATGATATTTTGTTGGGATGCTTGAGTATTAATGTCTTTATGTCAAATTATAGACTATTGCTTTGAATCACTCATGTCTTAATATTCATGCCATGATTAGATATATGATCAACTTTATGATAGGTAGCATTCCACATAAAAAATTATCTTTTTTATCATCTACCTGCTCGAGGACGAGCAAGAATTAAGCTTGGGGATGCTGATACGTCTCCGTCGTATCTATAATTTTTTATTGTTTCATGCCAATATTATACGACTTTTACATATTTTTGGCTACAATTTATATGATTTATTGGACAACGTATTGATCCAATGCCTAGTGTCAGTTCCTGTTTTTTGCATGTTTTTTTGTTTGGCAGAAAATCCATATCAAACGAAGTCAAAATGCGATAAAAACTTATGGATAATTATTTTGGAATATATGTGATTTTTGGGAGGTGGAATCAACACAAACGGGGGCCCACAGGCCCCAAGATACACCAGGGCGCGCCCAGGTGTCTTATGCTCACCTCGGATGTCGGTTGGATCTCTACTTCGGGCAAAATGAAGCTTATATCCGGAAAGAAATCGTGTTAAAATTGCAGCACAATCGGAGTTACGGATCTCCCGGAATATAAGAAACAGTTTTCGGCCAGATCTGGGGAACGCGAAACAGAAGAGAATACAGAGGGAGATCCAATCTCGGAGGGGCTCCCGCACCTCCGCCACCATGGAGGCCATGGACCAGAGGGGGAACTCTCCTCCCATCTAGGGGGAGGCCGAGGAAGAAGAAGAAGGAGGGGGCTCTCTCCCCCTCTCTCCCGGTGGCGCCGGAGTGCTGCCGGGGCTAGGATCATGACGGTGGTCTACATCAACAATCTTGCTATCGTCAACACCAACTCCGTCCCCCTCTATGCAGCAGTGTAACACCCCTTATCCCCGTTGTAATCTCTACTTAAGCATGGTGCTCGACTTCGTATATTATTTGCCAATGATATGTGGCTATCCTATGATGTTTGAGTAGATCCATTTTGTCCTGTGGGTTAATCGTGATCTTGGTTGGTATGATTGTATATTTTATTTATGGTAGTATCCTACGGTGCCCTCTGTCTCGTGCAAATGTAAGGGGTCCCCACTGTAGGGTGTTGCAATACATTCATGATTTGCTTCTGGTGGGTCGCGAGAGTGACAGAAGCTTAAACCTGAGTAGGTGGGTTGTTGCATATGGGATAAAGAGGACTTGATACTTAATGCTATGGTTGGGTTTCATGACCTTAATTTTCTTTAGTAGTTGCGGATGCTTGCTAGAGTTCCAATCATAAGTGCATATGATCCAAGTAGAGAAAGTATGTTAGTGTTGGGGAACACAGTAATTTCAAAAAAAATCCTACGCACACGCAAGATCATGGTGATTGATACGTCTCCAACGTATCTATAATTTTTTATTGTTCCATGCTATTATATATTCTGTTTGGAGGTTTAATGGGCTTATTTATACACTTTTATATTATTTTTGGGACTAACCTATTAAACGGAAGCCCAGCCCAAATTCCTGTTTTTTGGGACACTGAGGCTTAGCTTTGGGTTCAATCTTGCAGTACTCAATCCCAATGACAAAAAGGGAAACGACACGTATTGTATTGTTGCCATCGAGGATAAAAAGATGGGGTTTATATCATATTTCA
The DNA here is from genome assembly GCF_018294505.1 of Triticum aestivum. NCBI lineage: Eukaryota > Viridiplantae > Streptophyta > Magnoliopsida > Poales > Poaceae > Triticum > Triticum aestivum. Next base: position 612,802,363 of record NC_057800.1, read on the forward strand.
TGAGTTTATCCCTCTACATCATGTCCTCTTGCTTAAAGCATTACTTCGTTCTTATGAACTTAATACTCTAAATGCATGCTGGATAGCGGTCGATGTGTGGAGTAATAGTAGTAGATGTAGGCAGGAGTCGGTCTACTTGTCACGGACGTGATGCCTATATACATGATCATACCTAGATATTCTCATAACTATGCTCAATTCTATCAATTGCTCGACAGTAATTTGTTCACCCATCGTAATACTTATGCTCTCGAGAGAAGCCACTAGTGAAACCTACGGCCCCCGGGTCTATTCTCTATCATATTAATCTACCATTATTTCCATTACTGTTTATTTTGCAATATTTACTTTTATCTTTATTATAAAAATACCCAAAATATTATCTTATCGTATCTGTCAGATCTCACTCTCGTAAGTGACCGTGAAGGGATTGACAACCCCTTTATCGTGTTGGTTGCGAGGTTCTTATTTGTTTGTGTAGGTGTGTGGGACTTGAGCGTGGCCTCCTACTGGATTGCTACCTTGGTTCTCAAAAACTGAGGGAATACTTACACTACTTTGCTGCATCACCCTTTCCTCTTCAAGGGAAAACCAATGAAGTGCTCAAGAGGTAGCAGTGATGCATAGCAACGAGAGGGGAGAGTGTCTTCCACGTACCCTCGTAGACCATAAGCAGAAGCGTTATGACAACGCTGTTGATGTAGTCCTACGTCTTCATGATCGACCGATCCTAGTACCGAACGTACGGCACCTCCACAATTTGCACACGTTCAGCTCGGTGACGTCCCACGAACTCACGATCCAGTAGAGCTTCGAGGGAGAGTTCCGTCAGCATGACGGCGTGATGATGGTGTTGATGAAGCTACCGACGTAGGGCTTCGCCTAAGCACCTCTACGATATAACCGAGGTGGATTATGGTGGAGGGGGGCACCGCACACGGCTAAAAGATCAACTGATCAACTTGTGTGACTATGGGGTTCCCCCTCCCCATATATAAAGGAGAGGAGGAGGGGGAGGGGCCGGCCCTCCTAGGCGCGCCCCAAGGGGAGTCCTACTCCCACCGGGAGTAGGACTCCAACCCTTCCAAGAGTAGGAGTAGGAGAGAGGGAAGGAGGAGAGAAGGGAAAGGAAAGGGGGCGCCGCCCCCCTCCTTGTCCAATTCAGACTAGAGGGAGAGGGGGCGCGCGGCCTACCCTGGCCGCCCCTCCTCTTCTCTAATAAGTCCCAATAGGCCCATTACACTCCCCGGGGGGTTCCGGTAACCCCCCGGTACTCCCGGTATTTGTCCGAACTTGCTCGGAACCCTTCCGAAGTCCAAAGATAGTCATCCAATATATCAATCTTTATGTCTCGACCATTTCGAGACTCCTCGTCATGTCCGTGATCATATCCGGGACTCCGAACTACCTCCGTTACATCAAAACACATAAACTCATATTACCGATCATCACCGAACGTTAAGCGTGCGGTCCCTACGGATTCGAGAACTATGTAGACATGACCGAGACATGTCTCCGGCCAATAACCAATAGAGGAACCTAGATGCTCATATTGGCACCTACATATTCTACGAAGATCTTTATCGGTCAAACCGCATAACAACATACGTTGTTCCCTTTGTCATCGGTATGTTACTTGCCCGAGATTCGATCGTCGGTATCTCAATACCTAGTTCAATCTTGTTACATCCCGTAACTAACTCATTAACTACATTGCTTGCAAGGCTTACGGTGATGTACATTACCAAGAGGGCCCAGGATACCTCTCCGACAATCGGAGTGACAAATCCTAATCTCGATCCATGCCAACTCAACAAACACCATCGGAGACACCTCTAGAGCACCTTTATACTCACCCAATTACGTTGTGACGTTTGGTAGCACACAAAGTGTTCCTTCTGTATTCGGGAGTTCCATGATCTCATAGTCATAGGAACATGTATAGTTATGGAGAAAGCAATAGCAACAAACTAAACGATCATCGTGCTAAGCTAACGGATGGGTCAAGTCAATCACGTCATTGTCTAATGATGTGATCCCGTTAATCAAATGACAACTCATGTCTATGGTTTAGGAAACATAACCATGATTGATTCAACGAGCTAGTCAAGTAGAGGCAAACTAGTGACACTCTGTTTGTTTATGTATTCACAAATGTACTAAGTTTCCGGTTAATACAATTCTAGCATGAATAATAAAAATTTATCATGATATAAGGAAATATAAATAACAACTTTATTATTGCCTCTAGGGCATATTTCCTTCAGTCTCCCACTTGCACTAGAGTCAATAATCTAGATTACATTATAATGATTCTAACACCCATGGACTCTTGGTGCTGATCATGTTTTGCTCGTGAGAGAGCTTAGTCAATGGGTCTGCTACATTCAGATCCGTATGTATCTTGCAAATATCTATGTCTCCCTCCTTGACTTGATCACAGATGGAATTGAAGCGTCTCTTGATGTTCTTGGTTCTCTTGTGAAATCTGGATTCTTTGCCAAGGCAATTGCACCAGTATTGTCACAAAAGATTTTCATTGGACCCGATGCACTAGGTATGACACCTAGCTAGATCGGATATGAACTCCTTCATCTAGACTCCTTCATTTGCTGCTTCCTAAGCAGCTATGTATTCTGCTTCACACGTAGATCCCGCCACGATGCTCTGCTTGGAACTGCACCAACTGACAGCTCCACCATTTAATAAAAACACGTATCCGGTTTGTGACTTAGAGTCATCCGGATCACTATCAAAGCTTGCATCGACGAAACCGTTTACGACGAGCTCTTTGTCACCTCCATATATGATAAACATATCCTTAGTCCTTTTCAGGTATTTCAGGATGTTCTTGACCGCTATCCAGTGATCCACTCCTGGATTACTTTGGTACCTCCCTGCTAAACTTATAGCAAGGCACACATCAGGTCTGGTACACCGCATTACATACATGATAGAGCCTATGGCTGAAGCATAGGGAAGACCTTTCATTTTCTCTCTAACTTCTGAAGTGGTCGGGCATTGAGTCTGACTCAACTTCACACACCTTGTAACATAGGCAAGAACCCTTTCTTTGCTTGATCCATTTTTAACTTCTTCAAAACTTTATCAAGGTATGTGCATTGTGAAAGTCCAATTAAGCGTCTTAATCTATCTCTATAGATCTTGATGCCCAATATATAAGCAGCTTCACCGAGGTCTTTCATTGAAAAACTCTTATTCAAATATCCTTTTTATGCTATCCAGAAATTCTATATCATTTCCAATCAACAATATGTCATCCACATATAATATTAGAAATGCTACAGAGCTGCCACTCACTTTCTTGTAAATACATGCTTCTCCAAAAGTCTATATAAAACCATATGCTTTGATGACACTATCAAAACATTTATTCCAACTCCGAGATGCTTGCACCAGTCCATAGATGGATCGCTGGAGCTTGCACACTTTGTTAGCACCCTTTGGATCGATAAAACCTTCAGGTTGCATCATATACAACTCTTCTTCCAAAAATCCATTCAGGAATGCAGTATTTACATCCATTTGCCAAATTTCATAATCATAAAATGTGGCAATTGCAAACATGATTCGGACGGACTTAAGCATCGCTACAGGTGAGAAAGTCTCATTGTAGTCAACTCCTTGAACTTGTCGAAAACCTTTCGCAACAAGTCTATCTTTGTAGACAGTAACATTACCGTCAGCGTCAGTCTTGTTCTTGAAGATCCATTTATTCTCGAGGGCTTGCCGATCATCGGGCAAGGCAACCAAAGTCCACACTTTGTTCTCTGATACGTCTCCAACCTATCTATAATTTTTGATTGTTCCATGCTATTATATTATCAACCTTGGATGCTTCATATGCATTTATATGCTATTTTATATGATTTTTGGGACTAACCTATTAACCTAGATCCTAGTGCCAGTTTCTGTTTTTTTCTTATTTTTAAGTATCGTAGAAAAGGAAAATCAAACGGAGTCCAATTGACCTGAAACTTCACGGAGATCATTTTTGGACCAGAAGAAGCCCACAGAGTATCGGAGGTGGGCCAGAAGAGTCCCGAGGCCACCACGAGGGTGGGGGCGTGACCTACCCCCTGGTCGCACCCCCTGCCTCGTGGCCGCCTCGTGGCCCCCCTAACCGACTTCTTTCGCCTATATATATCAACATACCCAAGAAACATCGCACAACAAAATAGATCGGGAGTTCCGCCGCCAGAAGCCTCCGTAGCCACCGAAAACCAATCTAGACTCGTTCCGGCACCCTGGCGGAGGGGGGGGGAATCCCTCTCCGGTGGTCATCTTCATCATCCCGGTGCTCTTCATGACGAGGAGGGAGTATTCCACCCTCGGGGCTGAGGGTATGTACTAGTAGCTATGTGTTTGATCTCTCTCTCTCTCTCTCGTGTTCTTGAGGTGGCACGATCTTGATGTATCGCGAGCTTTGCTATTATATTTGGATCTTATGATGTTTCTCCCCCTCTACTCTCTTGTAATGGATTGAGTTTTCCCTTTGAAGTTATCTTATCGGATTGAGTCTTTAAGGATTTGAGAACACTTGATGTATGTCTTGCATGTGCTTATCTGTGGTGACAATGGGATATCACGTGATCCACTTGATGTATGTTTTGGTGATCAACTTGCGAGTTCCGTGACCTCGTGAACTTATGCATAGGGGTTGGCACACGTTTTCGTCTTGACTCTCCGGTAGAAACTTTGGGGCACTCTTTGAAGTTCTTTGTGTTGGTTGAATAGATGAATCTGAGATTGTGTGATGCATATCGTAGAATCATACCCACGGATACTTGAGGTGACATTGGAGTATCTAGGTGACATTAGTATTTTGGTTGATTTGTGTCTTAAGGTGTTATTATAGTATGAACTCTATGATAGATTGAATGGAAAGAATAGCTTCATATTATTTTACTACGGACTTTTGAATAGATCGATCAAAAAGAATAACTTTGAGGTGGTTTCATACCCTACCATAATCTCTTCGTTTGTTCTCCGTTATTAGTGACTTTGGAGTGACTCTTTGTTGCATGTTGAGGGATATTTATATAATCCAATTATCTTATTATTGTTGAGAGAACTTGCACTAGTGAAAGTATGAACCCTAGGTCCTGTTTCAGCGCATTGCAATACCGTTTGTGCTCACTTTTATCATTAGTTACCTTGCTGTTTTTATATTTTCAGATTACAAAAACCTATATCTACCATCCATATTCCACTTGTATCACCATCTCTTCGCCGAACTAGTGCACCTATACAATTTACCATTGTATTGGCTGTGTTGGGGACACAAGAGACTTTTTGCTATTTGGTTGCAGGGTTGCTTGAGAGAGACCATCTTCATCCTACGCCTCCCACGGATTGATAAACCTTAGGTCATCCACTTGAGGAAAATTTGCTACTGTCCTACAAACCTCTGCACTTGGAGGCCCAACAACGTCTACAAGAAGAACTCATACATGGATCCCATCTCAGATTTCATGGCCTCAAGCCATTTCGCGGAATCTGGGCTCATCATTGCTTCCTCATAGTTCGTAGGTTCGTTATGGTCAATTAACATGACCTCCAGAACAGGATTACCGTACCACTCTGGTGCGGATCCTACTTTAGTTGACCTACGAGGTTTGGTAGTAACTTGATCTAAAGTTACATGATCATTATCATTAGCTTCCTCACTTATTGGTGTAGGAGTCACAGGAACAGGTTTCTGCGATGAACTATTTTCCAATAAAGGAGCATGTATAGTTACCTCATCAAGTTCTACTTTCCTCCCACTCACTTCTTTCGAGAGAAACTCCTTCTCTAGAAAGGATCCATTCTTAGCAACAAATATCTTGCCTTCGGATCTGTGATATAAGGTGTACCCAACAGTCTTCTTTGGATATCCTATGAAGACACATTTCTCTGATTTGGGTTCGAGCTTATCAGGTTGAAGCTTTTTCACCTAAGCATCGCAGCCCCAAACTTTAAGAAACGACAACGTTGGTTTCTCGCCAAACCACAATTCATAATGCGCCGTCTCAACGGATTTAGACGGTGCCCTATTTAACGTGTCGTCTCTAAAGCATAACCCCAAAATGATAGCGGTAAATCAGTAAGAGACATCATAGATCGCACCATATATAGTAAAGTACGATTACAATGTTCGGACACACCATTACGCTATGGTGTTCCGGGTGGCGTGAGTTGCGAAACAATTCCGCATTGTTTCAAATGTAGACCAAACTCGTAACTCAAATATTCTCCTCCATGATCAGATCGTAGAAATTTTATTTTCTTGTTACGATGATTTTCCACTTCACTCTAAAATTCTTTGAACTTTTCAAATGTTTCAGATTTATGTTTCATTAAGTAGATATACCCATATCTGCTCAAATCATCTGTGAAGGTGAGAAAATAACGATACCCGCCGCGAGCCTCTATATTCATCGGACCACATACATCAGTATGTATGATTTCCAACAAATCTGTTGCTCGCTCCATTGTTCCAGAGAACGACATTTTAGTCATCTTGTCCATGAGGCATGGTTCGCAAGTACCAACTGATTCATAATCAAGTGATTCCAAAAGTCCATCAGAATGGAGTTTCTTCATGCGCTTTACACCAATATGACCTAAATGATAGTGCCACAAATAAGTTGCACTATCATTATCAACATTGCATCTTTTGACTTCAATATTATGAATATGTGTATCACTACTATCGAGATTCATCAGGAATAGACCACTCTTCAAGGGTGCATGACCATAAAAGATATTACTCATATAAATAGAACAACCATTATTCTTGTATTTAAATGAATAACCGTCTTGCATCAAACAAGATCCAGATATAATGTTCATGCTCAACGCTGGCACCAAATAAAAATTATTTAGGTCTAAAACTAATCCCAAAGGTAGATGTAGAGGTAGCGTGCCGACTGCGATCACATCGACTTTGGAACCATTTCCCACGCGCATCGTCACCTCGTCCTTAGCCAATCTCTGCTTAATCCGTAGTCCCTGTTTCAAGTTGCAAATATTAGCAACAGAACCAGTATCAAATACCCAGGTACTACTGCAAGCATTAGTAAGGTACACATCAATAACATGTATATCATATATACCTTTGTTCACCTTGCCATCCTTCTTATCCGCCAAATACTTGGGGCGGTTCCGCTTCCAGTGACCAGTCCCTTTGCAGTAGAAGCACTCAGTCTCAGGCTTAGGTCCAGACTTGGGCTTCTTCACTTGAGCAGCAACTTGCTTGTCGTTCTTCTTGAAGTTCCCCTTCTTCCCTTTACCCTTTTTCTTGAAACTGGTGGTCTTGTTAACCATCAACACTTGATGCTCCTTGATTTCTACCTCAGCAGCCTTTAGCATCGCGAAGAGCTCGGGAATAGTCTTATCCGGCCCTTGCATATTATAGTTCATCACGAAGCTCTTGTAGCTTGGTGGCAGTGATTGAAGAATTCTGTTAATGACACTATCATCTGGAAGATTAACTTCCAGTTGAATCAAGTGATTATTATACCCAGACATTTTGAGTATATGTTCACTGACAGAACTATTCTCCTCCATCTTGCAGCTGTAGAACTTATTGGAGACTTCATATCTCTCAATACAGGCATTTTCTTGAAATATCAACTTCAACTCCTGGAACATCTCATATGCTCCATGACGTTCAAAACATTGTTGAAGTCCTGGTTCTAAGCCGTAAAGCATGGCACACTAAACTATCGAGTAGTCATCAGCTTTGCTCTGCCAGACGTTCATAACATCTGGTGTTGCACCTGCAGCGGGTTTGGCACCTAGCGGTGCTTCCAGGACGTAATTCTTCTATGCAGCAATGAGGATAATCCTCAAGTTACGGACCCAGTCCGTGTAATTGCTACCATCATCTTTCAACTTGGCTTTCTCAAGGAACGCATTAAAATTCAACGGAACAACAGCACGGGCCATCTATCTACAACAACATAGACATGCAAAATACTAGCAGGTACTAAGTTCATGATAAATTAAAGTTCAATTAATCAAATTACTTCAGAACTAACACTTAGATAGACATCCCTCTAATCATCTAAGTGATCATGTGGTCCACATCAACTAAACCATGTACGATTGTCACATGAGATGCAGTAGTTTTCAATGGTGAACATCACTATATTGATCATATCTACTATATGATTCACGGTCGACCTTTCGGCTTCCAGTGTTCTAAAGCCATATTTCCATATGCTAGGCTCATCAAGTTTAACCCGAGTATTCTGCGTGTGCAAAACTGGCTTGCACCCATTGTATGTGAACGTAGAGCTTATCACACCCGATCATCACGTGGTGTCTCGGCACGACGAACTATAGCAATGGTGCATACTCAGGGAGAACAATTATACCTTAAAATTTAGTGAGAGGTCATCTTATAATGCTACCGTCGATCTAAGAAAAATAAGATGCATAAAGGATAAACACCACATGCAATCAATATAAGTGATATGATATGGCCATCATCATCTTGTGCCTGTGATCTCCATCTCCAAAGCACCGTCATGATCACCATCGTCACCGGCTTGACACCTTGATCTCCATCAAAGCATCATTGTCGTCACGCCAACTATTGCCTCCACGACTATCGCTACCGCTTAGTGATAAAGTAAAGCAATTACATGGCGATTGCATTTCATATAATAAAGGGACAACCATATGGCTCCTGCTAGTTGCCGATAACTATGTTTACAAAACATGATCATCTCATACAATAAAATTTAGCATCATGTCTTGACCATATCACATCACAACATGCCTTGCAAAAACAAGTTAGACATCCTCTACTTTGTTGTTGCAAGTTTTACGTGGCTGCTATGGGCTGAGCAAGAACCGTTCTTACCTACGCATCAAAAACCACAACGCGGTATAGTGATTGCTTTTTGATCTTCAGAAAGAACCCTGTTCATTGAATCCGATTCAACTAAAGGTGGAGAAACAGACACCCACTAGCCACCTGTGTGTGAAGCACGTCGGTAGAACCAGTCTCGCATAAGCGTACGCGCAATGTCGGTATGGGCCGCTTCATCCAACAATGCCACTGAATCAAGAATCAACTACTGACGACAAGCAATATGTATATACCCATGCCCACAACTCCTTTGTGTTCTATCGTGCATATGACATCTACACATAAACCTGGCTCGGATGCCACTATTGGGGAACGCAGTAATTTCAAAAAAAATCATACGCACACGCAAGATCATGGTGATGCATAGCAACGAGAAGGGAGAGTGTCGTCCACATACCCTCATAGACTGTAAGCGGAAGCGTTATGACAACGCGGTTGATGTAGTCGTACATCTTCACGATCAACCGATCCTAGTACCGAACGTACAACACCTCCATGATCTGCACACGTTCAGCTCAGTGACGTCCCACGAACTCACCATCTAGTAGAGCTTCGAGGGAGAGTTTTGTCAGCACGACGGCGTGATGACGGTGTTGGTGAAGCTACAAATGCAGGGCTTCGCCTAAGCACCACTATGATATAACCGAGGTGGATTATGGTGGAGGGGGCACCTCACACGGCTAAAAGATCAACTGATCAACTTGTGTGTCTATGGGGTGTCCCCCTCCCGCGTATGTAAATGAGTCGAGGAGGGGGAGGGGCCGGCCCTCCTAGGCGCGCCCCAAGGGGAGTCCTACTCCAACCGGGAGTAGGACTCCAACCCTTCCAAGAGTAGGAGTAGGAGAGACGGAAGGAGGAGAGAAGGGAAAGGAAAGGGGGCGCCGCCCCCCCCCTACATGTCTAATTCGGACAAGAGGGGGAGGGGCGCGCGGCCTACCCTGGCCGCCCCACCTCTTCTCCACTAAGGCCCAATAGGCCCATTACACTCCCCGGGGGGTTCCGGTAACCCCCCGGTACTCCCGATATTTGTCCGAACATGCCCGGAACCCTTCCAAAGTCCAAACATAGTCATCCAATATGTCGATCTTTATGTCTCGATCATTTCAAGACTCCTCGTCATGTCCGTGATCATATCCGGGACTCCGAACTACCTTCGGTACATCAAAACACATAAACTCATATTACTGATCGCCACTGAACGTTAAGCGTGCGGACCCTATGGGTTCGATAACTATGTAGACATGACCGAGACACGTCTCCGGTCAAAAACCAACAGCGGAACCTAGATGCTCATATTGGCTCCTACATATTCTACGAAGATCTTTATCGGTCAAACCGCATAACAACATACGTTTTTCCCTTTGTCATCGGTATGTTACTTACCCGAGATTTGATCGTCGGTATCTCAATACCTAGTTCAATCTCGTTACCGCCAAGTCTCTTTACTCGTTCCGTAATGTTACATCCCGTAACTAACTCATTAGCTACATTGCTTGCAAGGCTTATAGTGATGTACATTACCGAGAGGGCCCAGAGATACCTCTCCGGCAATCGGAGTGACAAATCCTAATCTCGATCCATGCCAACTCAACAAACACCATCGGAGACACCTGTAGAGCACTTTTATAATCACCTAGTTACGTTGTGACGTTTGGTAGCACACAAAGTGTTCCTCCGGTATTTGGGAGTTGCATGATCTCATAGTCATAGGAACATGTATAGTTATGGAGAAAGCAATAGCAACAAACTAAATGGTCATCATGCTAAGCTAACGGATGGGTCAAGTCAATCACGCCATTCTCTAATGATGTGATCCCGTTAATCAAATGACAACTCATGTCTATGGTTTAGGAAACATAACCATCATTGATTCAACGAGCTAGTCAAGTAGAGGCAAACTAGTGACACTCTGTCTGTCTATGTATTCACACATGTACTAAGTTTCCGGTTAATACAATTCTAGCATGAATAATAAACATTTATCATGATATAAGGACATATAAATAACAACTTTATTATTGCCTCTAGGGAATATTTCCTTCAGTTAGCTCATGCCTCTCCCTCATATAGAATTGCAAGAATGATTACCGGTACTTGTTATCGATTGCCTAGGGACAAATGACTTTATTGTTGAAAAAAGCTATCCACTTTTATTACCTTGCAATTTATTCGTAGTTTCATTCTCGCAAAGTACTCATAGTTTTATTCTTGCCAAATAGTTTCATACTTGTTTCAAGTAAAGCAAACGTCAAGTGTGCGTAGAGTTGTATCGGTGGTTGATAGAACTTGAGGGAATATTTGTTCTACCTTTAGCTCCTCGTTGGGTTCAACACTCTTATTTATCGAAGAAGGCTACAAACAATTACCTATACTTGTCGGTTATCATGGCCGGCCCGCGCGCTTCTCCAAATTTTTGAATCCCGCGAAATCCGGATCCAGCAAATCAATCGATTATGTCAGAGATATCCATAATCATTCGGGTCAAATCCAACTCTCGACACCCTGCTACTTGTTTCACTCAAATACTCAAGAAGCTAGAATCGATCAAGGCGATTGACGAAGGATTTAGCAGCTCACGTACCTTCAGACTCCTGAAAAATTTCTCCGAGACATTGAGTCGGGTCAAAATCAGCTCCAATCCCTCCTCACTCGAACCTTGATCCATTCAGGTGCTAATGACGATGACATGTACCTAGGGTAGGGTCCTAGGCCTGACCTATATGCCCTACCCAAGGACACTACACAAAGAATGAAAGACATACAAAGTTAGAAAGAGGATACCGACTGGAATGACAGCAGCATGCAAGTCACTCGACATAAGATCCACTCGGTTACCCCATGATACGTCTCCAACGTATCTATAATTTTTTATTGTTCCATGCTATTATATTATCAACCTTGGATGTTTTATATGCATTTATATGCTATTTTATATGATTTTTAGGACTAACGTATTAACCTAGAGCCCAATGCCAGTTTCTGTTTTTTCCTTCTTTTTGAGTTTTGCAGAAACGGAAAACCAAACCGAGTCCAATTAACCTGAAATTTCACGGAGATCATTTTTGGACCAGAGGAAGCCCACGGAGTACTGGAGATGGGCCAGAAGAGTCCCGGGGCCACCACGAGGGTGGGGGCGCGCCCTACACCCTGGGAGCGCCCCTACCTCGTGGCTGCCTCGGGGACACCCCTGACTTGTTCCTAACTCCAACACCTCTTATATAACCCCCAAACTTCCAGAAAGAAACCGAGATCGGGAGTTCTGCCGCCGCAAGCCTCTGTAGCCACCGAAAACCAATCTAGACCCATTTCGGCACCCTTCCGGAGGGGGGAATCCCTCTCTGGTGGCCATCTTCATCATCCCGGCGCTCTCCATGACGAGGAGGGAGTGGTTAACCCTCGAGGCTGAGGGTATGTACCAGTAGCTATGTGTTTGATCTCTCTCTCTCTCTCTCGTGTTCTCGATTTGGCATGGTCTTGATGTATCGCGAGCTTTGCTATTATAGTTGGATCTTATGATGTTTCTCCCCCTCTACCCTCTTGTGATGAATTGAATTTTCCCTTTGAGAACACTTGATGTATGTCTTGCATGTGCTTATCTGTCGTGATAATGGGATATCACGTGATCCACTTGATGTATGTTTTGGTGATCAACTTGCGAGTTCCGTGACCTCGTGAACTTATGCATAGGGGTTGGCACACGTTTTCGTCTTGACTCTCTGGTAGAAACTTTGAGGCACCCTTTGAAGTTCTTTGTGTTGGTTGAATAGATGAATCTGAGATTGTGTGATGCATATCGTATAATCATACCCACGGATACTTGAGGTGACATTGGAGTATATAGGTGACATTAAGGTTTGGGTTGATTTGTGTCCTAAGGTGTTATTCTAGTACGAACTCTATGATAGATTGAACGGAAATAATAGCTTCATGTTATTTTACTACAGACTCTTGAATAGATCGATCAGAAAGAATAACTTTGAGGTGGTTTCGTACCCTACCATAATCTCTTCGTTTGTTCTCCGCTATTAGTGACCTTGGAGTGACTCTTTGTTGCATGTTGAGGGATAGGTATATGATCCAATTATGTTATTATTGTTGAGAGAACTTGCACTAGTGAAAGTATGAACCATAGGCCTTGTTTCCTAGCATTGCAATAACGTTTGTGCTCACTTTTATCATTAGTTACCTTGCTGTTTTTATATTTTCAGATTACAAAAACCTATATCTACCATCCATATTGCACTTGTATCACCATCTCTTCGCAGAACTAGTGCACCTATACAATTTACCATTGTATTGGGTGTGTTGGGGACACAAGAGACTCTTTGCTATTTGGTTGCAGGGTTGCTTAAGAGAGACCATCTTCATCCTACGCCTCCCACGAATTGATAAACCTTAGGTCATCCACTTGAGGGAAATTTGCTACTGTCCTACAAACCTCTGCACTTGGAGGCCCAACAACGTCTACAAGAAAAAGGGTGTGTAGTAGACATCAAGCTCTTTTATGGCGCCGTTGCCGGGGAGGTTAGTGATACGTCCATTTTGCATCAAGATTTTATATCGATATCTATTGCATTATGGGTTGTTATTACACATTATGTCACAGTACTTATGCTTATTCTCTCTTATTTTACAAGGTTTACATGAAGAGGGAGAATGTTGGCAGCTGGGATTCTGGGCTGGAAAAGGAGCAAATATTAGAGACCTATTCTGCACAGCTCCAAAAGTCCTGAAACTTCACGGAAGACGTTTTTAGAATATATAAAAAATACTCAGCGGAAGAGATTCACTAGGGGGGCCACAACCTGCCCACGAGGGTGGGGGCGCGCCCTACCCCCCTGGGCGCGCCCTCCTACCTCGTGGGCCCCCTGGTGGCCCTCCGGTGGCCATCTTCTGCTATATGAAGTCTTTCGATGGGACAAAATAGGAAGCCATCTTCTCGAACGAAACTCCGCCTCCACGAGGCAGAACCTTGGCGGATCCAATCTAGGGCTCCGGCAGAGCTGTTCTGCCAGGGAAACTTCCCTCCCGGAGGGGTAAATCATCGCCATCGTCATCACCAACGCTCCTCTCATCGGGAGAGGGCAATCTCCATCAACATCTTCATCAGCACCATCTCCTCTCAAAACCCTAGTTCATCTCTTGTATCCAATTCTTGTCTCCAAGTCTGGGATTGGTGCTAGTAGGTTGCTAGTAGTGTTAATTACTCCTTGTAGTTGATGCTAGTTGGTTTAATTGGTGGAAGATCATATGTCCAGACACTATATGCATATTAATACCCCTCTGATTATGAACATGTTTATGCTTTGTGAGTAGTTACGTTTGTTCCTGAGGACATGCGGGAAGTCTTGCTATTAGTAGTCATGTGAATTTGGTATTCGTTCGATATTTTGATGAGATGTATGTTGTCATCCCTCTAGTGGTGTCATGTGAACGTCGACTACATGACACTTCACCATTATTTGGGCCTAGAGGAAGGCATTGGGAAGTAATAAGTAGATGATGGGTTGCTAGAGTGACAGAAGCTTAAACCCTAGTTTATGTGTTGCTTCGTAAGGGGCTGATTTGGATCCATATGTTTCATGCTATGGTTAGGTTTACCTTAATACTTTTGTTGTAGTTGCGGATGCTTGCAATAGAGGATAATCATAAGTGGGATGCTTGTCCAAGTAAGGACAGTACCCAAGCACCGGTCCACCCACATACCAAATTATCAAAGTACCAAACGCGAATCATATGAGCATGATGAAAACTAGCTTGACGATATTCCCATGTGTCCTCGGGAGTGCTTTTCTCTATATAAGAGTTTTTCCAGGCTTGTCCTTTGCTACAAAAAGGATTGGGCCACCTTGCTGCACTTTATTTACTTTTGTTACTTGTTGCTTGTTACAAATCATCCTATCACAAAACTATCTATTACCACTTATTTCAGTACTTGCAGCGAATACCTTGCTGGAAACCGCTTATCATTTCCTTCTGCTCCTCGTTGGGTTCGACACTCTTACTTATCGAAAGGACTATGATAGATCCCCTATACTTGTGGGTCAACAAGACTCTTTTCTGGCCCCGTTGCCGGTGTAGCACCCCGACCTCAGATGGTCAAGTCTCTGTGCTTCTGTGTCATCCCTGGATCGGTAATGCTGACACACATAGTACTCGAGGATTTATAATAGAGTAGCAATCACACACTTATTACATCGAAAAGTCTCAAGAGAGAACTTATTACAATAATATGGCTTAAGGCCGTCTAATGCGATAACAGCGGAAGGCTTGGAAGATAAAGTGAGTCCATCAACTCCAACGGCATAGCTGAGCTGCACGGCAACGACCTAACAAACCTTACTCCTCATCTGAAAAGTCTGCAACATAATACATTGCAGCCCGAAAACAGGTCAGCACATGGAATATGCTGGCAAAGTATCACAGTAGAGCAAGAATAGAATGATGCTATCACTACATGCATATTTGGCTGGTGGAAAGCTCTATGTTTATAGTTTTGCGAAAAGCCAATTTTTTCGTACAACAAAGGAATAGCTTTTAATTTAACTATCATGGTGGTTGAACAATATTGAGAAGGTAACCCCAACTCAATCCAAAATTAAAGTAGTTAACAACCCAACAATATTAATTAAGAGTGATGAGATACATGTGATAACCCAAGTACTAGATACTCAAATTTTGTCCATAACCGGGGACATGACTAACCATGATTAGATTGTATACTCTGCAGAGGTTTGCGCACTTTTCCCCACAAGACCCGGTCGCCTCCGTTGGATTTCTCGCACTACATGGTGTTTGAGAAACGGATGACCGAGACACAGTCTTTCAGAAACATTAACTCTTTACTCCGGGTAGACCATACCAAACCTACAAAACCCACTACCTGCTGATCTACCTCTTCAAGAGCTTCATGTAACTTACTCAACTATGCTAGAGCCCATAATAGCTTGTGGCTGCACACAGAAGTTTCTAGCATGAATCATCTCAGTTCCCTTTGATCCTGGGTGGCGGTCCATAGGAAGATCACACGGGTACCCCGGGATTTCCAAAAAAACAGACAACACTGGGTTCCCCAGGTGCCTCAATCCACCCAGATATTAATTTAAGTTGCCACCTTAAGTTGAACCATTAATTAACAATCTCACATATGTCATGGATTTCACTCAAACCCAAACCACGTCTACGAGCATAGCATAGCATAGCAATATACGCAACGCGTAGAAGTAACTCCCAAGGGTTTGATAGTAACAGGGCAATAGGTTCTACCTCAACAACTACTTCCCAACCCACAAGTTAATGACATCCTAATCATGCAATGTTTGAGGATTGGAACTAATGCATAAAAACTGGGTATGAAAAGAGTATGATCAAAGTGTTACTTGCCTTGCTAACGATCCGTGAAACCTAGAGACTCATAGTAACACGCTTCGCACTCCGAGTGTTCTATCGCAAACAAACAATAACATAAATAAGCAACAAGCAAAGATGCACAAGCAAAACTCAAATAAGAGAGGTTGACCAGAAAGTTCAACTTAAGAACTCCGGTTAGCAAAAAGAATCAAATCAAACGGAGCAACGAAACTCAAACGGCGAAAGAAACAAGATCCGTTTACTAATCTGGACTTAGGTCAAATTTTACAGTAGCAAAAACTTGTGCAAGTTGGTTAAACGAAAAGAGGGTCTCGAGACGAAGATCTAGGCGCTTGAATCGCCTGATTCCGACTAACAAGCGAAAAGATAAACAGAAACTAAGATCGGATCACAAATCGCAATCAAAAATAATCGCCGATAAATCCGATAAAAAGAAAACTGACGAACAGACTAACGAATGAGCGTTCGTTAACTGTAACTAACCGGCGAAAACCGTTCATTAAAACGAACGTCCGCTAATTAGAAGAACCGAGAAAAACCGGCGAACCGATCTAAAAAACGAACTAGGGTTTTCTAAAAAAACGAATGGTTTTAAAAAAACCGACGGCTCGGAATCCGGCGCGGTACCTCCGGCGAGGGGCTCCGGCAAGGCGGGGTTGAGCGGCGGGGCGGCGGCTCACGGGGCGGCGGGGCTCGGCGGCGGCGGCAGGCGGCGCGGGGCGGCTGCGGCGGCCTGGGCGGCTGCGGGCGGCGCGGGTGGCTGGGACGGCGGTGATGATGTGGTGGTGGGGGGGGGGGGCTTGGCGGCGGCTTTAAAGGGGGGCGACTTGGAGTAGGGGGCAAGGCGCGACGGCGGGAGGAGTCTGGCTCGGACTCCTCGTCCGAGTCGGCGGTGGCGGCGCACGCGACGGGGAGGCGGTGGCACAGGCGACGGGCCGGCGGCCTGACTGGGTTTCGGCCCAGCCGGCGGAACCTCTTTGAAAAAAAAACAATTTCGCCGACAGAAATAAAATCCTAGAAAATAAAGTAAAAATCTAAAAATGCCAAAACAAATTTTCACCGTCTAAATAAAAATATTTAGAACAAGATGAACATTTTCTTGGCCCTAAAATACAATTTTGAAAAACATGCAATTTTTCTAATGCAAATAAAATCCAAATAAAATCAAATAAATGATTTTAATATTTTCCCTCCAATATTTCAATTATTTTGGAGAAGTCATATTATCTCCTCTCATTTATTTTAAAATGAAATATTTTTCGGAGAGAAAAATTATTAAAATCAAAAATCCTCGTTTCATTATTTGATAAAAATCAAATGTGAAAACCGGGAAATCCCCAACTCTCTCTCCGAGGGTCCTTGAGTTGCTTAGGATTTTGAGGATTGCGGAACGAAGATGCAATAAAATATGATATGCATGAATGACCTATGTATAACATTCCAAATTGAAAATTTGGGATGTTACAAACCTACTCCCCTTAAGATGAATCTCGCCCTCGAGATTCGGGTTGGCTAGAAAATAGGTGTGGGTGGTCTTTGCGGAGATCATCCTCTCGTTCCCAGGTGGCTTCATCCTCGGTATGGTGGCTCCACTGAACTTTGCAAAACTTGATAACCTTGCTGCGGGTGACTCGGTTGGCAAACTCAAGAACCTTAACTGGCTTCTCCTTGTATGTCAAATCACTGTCCAACTGAATCGCCTCCAAGGGTACTGTATCTCTTAACGGTATATCGGCCATCTCAGCATGACACTTCTTCAACTTTGAAACGTGAAACACATCGTGAACTCTTGACAATCCCTCAAGTAATTCCAACTTGTAGGCAACTTCTCCCATCCGTTCCAAAACACGATACGGTCCTACAAATCTCGGGGCTAACTTTCCCTTAACTCCAAAACGTTTCACTCCTCGTAAAGGTGATACTCACAAATATGCTTTGTCTCCAATTTCATAGGTTACCTCCTTGCGTTTCGAATCTGCGTAACTCTTCTGCCTGGATTGAGCAATCTTCAGTCTATCACGAATCAGTTTAACCTTGTCCTTAGACTCCTTGATCAAGTCTGGTCCAAACAACTGTCGGTCTCCTACCTCATCCCACATCAATGGCGTTATGCACCTGCGTCCATACAGGGCTTCAAACGGTGCCATCTTCAAACTGGCTTGGTAGCTATTGTTGTACGAGAACTCTGCGTAAGGCAAATTTTCATCCCAGCTAGATCCATAATCTAGCGCACAGGCTCTCAACATGTCCTCCAAAATCTGATTGACTCTCTTAGTCTGTCCATCCGTCTGCGGGTGAAATGCTGTACTGAACTCCAATCTCGTACCCAAAGTATGGTGTAATTGATGCCAAAACTTTGAAGTAAACTGTGTTCCTCTATCTGATACGATGGTCCTCGGAATCCATGCAGACATACGATCCTGGACATATATATCTTGGCCAACTTCGCACTTGTATAGGTGGTTTTCACTGGGATAAAGTGAGCCACTTTGGTCAAGTGATCGACTACTACCCATATAGAATCATATCCTGCTTTGGTTCTGGGAAATCTGGTGATAAATCCATGCCAAGTTTATCCCACTTCCATTCAGGTATCGGCATAGGCTGTAACAGTCCTGCTGGTTTCTGATGCTCTGCCTTTACTCTTTGACAAACATCACATACGGCTACATACTCGGTGATACCCTTCTTCATTCCAGTCCACCAGAAACGTTCCTTCAAATCCAAATACATCTTGGTGTTTCCGGGGTGTATCGAGTATGGTGAGTCATGAGCCTCCTGAAGTATTAATTTCCTGATCTCTGGGTTATTGGGCACATAAACTCGGTCCTCAAACCATAAGGTATCGTGCTCGTCCTCACGAAAACCTTTGGCCTTCCCTTTGCTCATCTTCTCCTTTATCTCGGCAATCTCTTTGTCATCCTTCTGAGCTTCTCGAATGTTGCCCAATAATGTAGACTGAACCTCCATTGTTGCAACGAAACCTCTTGGAACAATCTCCAATCGGAGTTCCATGATATCTACTGCTAACTCCCTCGGCAATCCCTTACCTTCAAGGATATTGGCATAACTCTTCCGGCTCAAAGCGTCTGCTACGGCATTGGCCTTTCCTGGATGATAGTGTAGCTTCATGTCATAATCCTTTATAAGCTCCAACCATCTCCTATGCCTAAGGTTCAGCTCCTTTTGGGTGAAAATGTACTTCAAACTCTTATGATCCATGTACACATCACAACGGTTTCCAATAAGGTAATGCCTCCAAGTCTTCAATGCATGCACTACGGCTGCTAACTCCAAATCATGCGTGGCATAGTTCAACTCATGAGGTTTTAGTTGTCGCGAGGCATACGAAACAACTCTTCCGTCCTGCATAAGCACACATCCAAGTCCTAAGCGAGAGGCGTTGCAATACACTTGGAAATCCTTATGTATATCTGACAATGTTAGCACTGGGGCTGTAGTCAAACGTTTCTTCAACTCCTGGAAACTTGCCTCGCAATCTTCTATCCATTTAAACTTAGTATCCTTCTTCAATAGTTTAGTCATTGGCTTCGCAATCTTGGAAAAATTCTCAATGAATCTCCGGTAGTATCCTGCGAGTCCAAGGAAACTGCGGATCTCGCTAACTGAAGTGGGTGCCAACCATTCAGTGACCGACTGAACCTTGCTGGGGTCTACTGCTATACCTTCTCCTGATATAACATGTCCAAGGAATCCGACTTCCTTCAACCAAAATTCGCATTTGCTGAACTTAGCATACAACTGGTGTTCCCTGAGTTTCTCGAGAACTAACCGCAAATGCTCTTTGTGCTCCTCTTCATTCTTCGAGTATACCATAATATCATCAATGAACACCACAACAAACTTGTCCAAATATTCCATGAACGCCTTGTTCATCATGCTCATAAAATAGGCAGGGGAGTTAGTCAGTCCAAATGACATGACTGTTGGAAATATGCCCAAGAGGCAATAATAAAAGTATTATTATATTTCATTGTTCATGATAATTGTCTTTTATTCATGCTATAATTGTATTATCCGGAAATCGTAATACACGTGTGAATACTTAGACCACACTATGTCCCTGGTAAGCCTCTAGTTGACCAGCTCGTTGTGATCAACAGATAGTCATGGTTTCCTGACTATGGACATTGGATGTCGTTGATAACGGGATCACATCATTAGGAGAATGATGTGATGGACAAGACCCAATCCTAAGCATAGCATAAAAGATCGTGTAGTTCGTTTTGCTAGAGCTTTGCAAGTGTCAAGTATCTCTTCCTTCGACCATGAGATCGTGTAACTCCCGGATACCGTAAGAGTGCCTTGGGTGTATCAAACGTCACAACATAACTGGGTGACTATAAAGGTGCATTACAGGTATCTCCGAAAGTAGCTGTTGGGTTGACACGGATCGAGACTGGGATTTGTCACTCCGTATGACGGAGAGGTATCTCTGGGCCCACTCGGTAATGCATCATCATAATGAGCTCAATGTGACCAAGGTGTTGGACACGGGATCATGCATTACGGTACGAGTAAAGTGACTTGCCGGTAACGAGACTGAACAAGGTATTGGGATACCGACGATCGAGTCTCGGGCAAGTAACGTACCGATTGACAAAGGGAATTGCATACAGGGTTTGATCGAATCCTCGACATAGTGGTTCATCCGATGACAACATCGAGGAGCATGTGGGAGCCATCATGGGTATCCAGATCCCGCTGATGGTTATTGACTGAGAGCGTCTCGGTCATGTCTGCATGTCTCCCGAACCCGTAGGGTCTACACACTTAAGGTTCGGTGACGCTAGGGTTATGAAGATATGTATATGCAGAAACCCGAATTTTGTTCGGAGTCCCGGATGAGATCCCGGACGTCACGAGGAGTTCCGGAATGGTCCGAAGGTAAAGAATTATATATAGGAAGTGCTATTTCGGGCATCGGGACAAGTTTCGGGGTTATCGGTATTGTACCGGGACCACCGGAAGGGTCCCGGGGGTCCACCGGGTGGGGCCACCTGTCCCGGGGGGCCACATGGGCTGTAGGGGGTGCGCCTTGGCCATCATGGGCCAAGGGCACCAGCCCCTATAGGCCCATGCGCCTAGGGTTTCCCCCTAGGAGGAGTCCTAGTGGTGGAAGGCACCCCTAGGTGCCTTGGGGGGGAGGGAAACCTCCCCTAGGCCGCCGCCCCCCCTAGTAGATCTCATCTACTAGGGCCGGCGCCCCCCCTGGCACCCCTATATATAGTGGGGGAGAGGAGGGACTTCATACACCAGCCCCTGGCGCCTCCACCTCCCCCCGTTACGTCTCTCCCTCGTAGTCTCGGCGAAGCCCTGCTGCTGTGACGCCCTGCATCCACCACCACGCCGTCGTGCTGCTGGATCTTCATCAACCTCTCCTTCCCCCTTGCTGGATCAAGAAGGAGGAGACGTCTCCTGTCCCGTACGTGTGTTGAACGCGGAGGTGCCGTCCGTTCGGCGCTGGTCATCGGTGATTTGGATCACGTCGAGTACGACTACATCATCACCTTGCAAGCTTCCGCACGCGATCTACAAGTGGTATGTAGATGCAAACTCTCTCCCTAGACTCGTTGCTTAGATGAACTCATAGATGGATCTTGGTGAAACCGTAGGAAAAATTTTAATTTTCTGCAACGTTCCCCAACAGTGGTATCAGAGCCAGGTTTATGCGTAGTTCTCTTTGAACGAGTAGAACACAACTTTGTTGTGGGCGTGGATTTTGTCGTCTTACTTGCCTCTACTAGTCTTTTCTTGCTCAACGGTATTGTGGGATGAAGCGGCCCGGACCAACCTTACACGTACGCTTACGTGAGACCGGTTCCACCGATTGACATGCACTAGTTGCATAAGGTGGCTGGCGGGTGTCTGTCTCTCCCACCTTAGTTGGAGCGGAATCGATGAACAGGGCCCTTATGAAGGGTAAATAGAAGTTGACAAAATCACGTTGTGGTGATTCGTAAGTAAGAAAACGTTCTTGCTAGAACCCAATTGCAGCCACGTAAAAGATGCAACAACAATTAGAGGACGTCTAACTTGTTTTTGCAGCGATTGATCATGTGATGTGATATGGCCAGAAGTTGTGATGAATGATGAATTGTGATGTATGAGATCATGTTCTTTGTAATAGGATTCACGACTTGCATGTCGATGAGTATGACAACCGGCAGGAGCCATAGGAGTTGTCATTATTTTTTGTATGACCTACGTGTCATTGAATAACGTCATGTAAACTACTTTACTTTATTGCTAAACGTTAGTCATAGAAGTAGAAGTAGTCGTTGGCGTGACAACTTCATGAAGACACGATGATGGAGATCATGATGATGGAGATCATGGTGTCAAGCCGGTGACAAGATGATCATGGAGCCCCGAAGATGAAGATCAATGGAGCTATATGATATTGGCCATATCATGTCACAACTATATAATTGCATGTGATGTTTATTATGTATTATGCATCTTGTTTACTTAGGACGACGGTAGTAAATAAGATGATCCCTTATAAAATTTCAAGAAGTGTTCTCCCCTAACTGTGCACCGTTGCTACAGTTCGTCGCTTCTAAGCACCACATGATGATCGGGTGTGATGGATTCTTACGTTCACATACAACGGGTGTAAGACAGTTTTACACAGCAAAAACACTTAGGGTTAACTTGACGAGCCTAGCATGTGCAGACATGGCCTCGGAACACGGAGACCGAAAGGTCGAACACGAGTCGTATGGAAGATACGATCAACATGAGAATGTTCACCGACGATGACTAGTCCGTCTCACGTGATGATCGGACACGGCCTAGTCGACTCGGATCGTGTAACACTTAGATGACTAAAGGGATGTCTAATCTAAGTGGGAGTTCATAATTTGATTAGAACTTTATTATCATGAACTTAGTCTAAAACCTTTGCAAATATGTCTTGTAGATCAATGGCCAACGCTAACGTCAACATGAACTTCAACGCGTTCCTAGAGAAAACCAAGCTGAAAGATGATGGCAGCAACTATACGGACTGGGTCCGGAACCTGAGGATCATCCTCATAGCTGCCAGGAAACAATATGTCCTAGAAGGACCGCTAGGTGACGCTCCCGTCCCAGAGAACCAAGACATTATGAATGCTTGGCAGTCTCGCGCTGATGATTACTCCCTCATTCAGTGCGGCATGCTTTACAGCTTAGAACCGGGGCTCCAAAAGCGTTTTGAGCATCACAGAGCATATGAGATGTTCGAAGAGCTGAAACTAGTTTTTCAAGCTCATGCCCGGGTCGAGAGATATGATGTCTCCGACAAGTTCTACAGTTGTAAGATGGAGGAAAACAGTTCTGTCAGTGAGCACATCCTGAAGATGTCTGGGTTGCACAACCATATGACCCAGCTGAACATTAACCTCCCAGATGAGGCGGTCATTGACAGAATCCTCTAGTCGCTCCCACCAAGCTACAAGAGCTTTGTGATGAACTACAACATGCAGGGAATGGAAAAGACCATTCCTGAAGTGTTCTCGATGCTGAAGTCAGCAGAGGCTGAAATCAAGAAAGAACATCAAGTGTTGATGGTCAATAAGACCACTAAGTTCAAGAAGGGCAAGGGTAAGAAGAACTTCAAGAAGGACGGCAAAGATGTTGCCGCGCCTGGTAAGCCAGTTACCGGGAAGAAGTCAAAGAATGGACCCAAGCCTGAGACTGAGTGCTTTTATTGCAAGGGGAAGGGTCACTGGAAGCGGAACTGCCCCAAATACTTAGCGGATAAGAAGGCCGGCAACACCAAAGGTATATTTGATATACATGTGATTGATGTGTACCTTACCAATAATCGTAGTAACTCCTGGGTATTTGATACCGGTGCCGTTGCTCATATTTGTAACTCACAGCAGGAGCTGCGGAATAAACGGAGACTGGCAAAGGACGAGGTGACGATGCGCGTCGGGAATGGTTCCAGAGTCGATGTGATCGCCGTCGGCACGCTGCCTCTACATTTACCTACGGGATTAGTTTTGAACCTTAATAATTGTTATTTAGTGCCAAGTTTGAGCATGAACATTGTATCAGGATCTCGTTTAATACGAGATGGCTACTCATTTAAGTCTGAGAATAATGGTTGTTCGATTTATATGAGAGATATGTTTTATGGTCATGCTCCGATGGTCAATGGTTTATTCTTAATGAATCTCGAGCGTAATATTACACATGTTCATAGTGTAGATGCCAAAAGATTTAAAGTTGATAACGATAGTCCCACATACTTGTGGCACTGCCGCCTTGGTCACATTGGTGTCAAGCGCATGAAGAAGCTCCATGCCGATGGACTTTTAGAGTCTCTTGATTATGAATTGTTTGACACGTGCGAACCATGCCTCTTGGGCAAAATGACCAAGACTCCGTTCTCCGGAACAATGGAGCGAGCAACCAACTTGTTGGAAATCATACATACCGATGTGTGCGGTCCAATGAGCGTTGAGGCTCGCGGAGGATATCGTTATGTTCTCACTCTCACAGATGACTTGAGTAGATATGGGTATGTCTACTTAATGAAACACAAGTCTGAGACCTTTGAAAAGTTCAAGGAATTTCAGAATGAGGTGGAGAATCAACGTGACCAAAAGATAAAATTCTTACGATCAGATCGTGGAGGAGAATACTTAAGTCACGATTTTGGTACACACTTAAAGAAATGTGGAATCGTTTCACAGCTCACGCCGCCTGGAACACCTCAGCGAAACGGTGTGTCCGAACGTCGTAATCGCACTCTATTGGATATGGTGCGGTCTATGATGTCTCTTACCGATTTACCGCTATCATTTTGGGGATACGCTCTAGAGACAGCTACATTCACTTTAAATAGGGCACCGTCTAAATCCGTTGAGACGACACCGTATGAATTATGGTTTGGAAAGAAACCTAAGCTGTCGTTTCTAAAAGTTTGGGGATGCGAAGCTTATGTCAAGAAACTTCAACCTGAAAAGCTCGAACCCAAGTCGGAAAAATGCGTATTCATAGGATACCCTAAGGAAACTGTAGGGTATACCTTCTACTTAAGATCCGAAGGCAAGATCTTTGTTGCCAAGAACGGATGCTTTCTGGAAAAAGAGTTTCTCTCGAAAGAAGTAAGTGGGAGAAAAGTAGAACTCGATGAAGTACTACCTCTTGAGCGGGATAGTGACGCAGCACAGGAAACCGTTCCTGTGATGCCCACACCAACTGAAGAGGAAAACCATGATAATAATCAAGGTACTTCGGATCAAGTTACAGCTGAACTTCGTAGGTCCACAAGGACACGTTCCGCACCAGAGTGGTACGGCAACCCTGTCCTGGAAATCATGTTGTTAGACAATAATGAACCTTCGAACTATGAAGAAGCAATGGCGGGCCCGGATTCCAACAAATGGCTTGAAGCCATGAAATCCGAGATAGAATCCATGTATGAAAACAAAGTATGGACTTTGACAGACTTGCCCGATGATCGGCGAGCGATAGAAAACAAATGGATCTTTAAGAAGAAGACGGACGCGGATGGTAATGTTACCATCTATAAAGCTCGACTTGTCGCTAAGGGTTATCGACAGGTTCAAGGGATTGACTACGACGAGACATTCTCTCCCGTAGCGAAGCTAAAGTCCGTCCGAATCATGTTAGCAATTGCCGCATACTATGATTATGAGATATGGCAGATGGACGTTAAAACAGCATTCCTTAACGGGCATCTTAAGGAAGAACTGTATATGATGCAGCCGGAAGGTTTTGTCGATCCTCGGAACGCTAACAAAGTATGCAAACTCCAGCGATCCATTTATGGACTGGTGCAAGCATCTCGGAGTTGGAACATTCGCTTTGATGAGATGATCAAAGCGTTTGGGTTTATGCAGACTTATGGAGAAGCCTGCGTTTACAAGAAAGTGAGTGGGAGCTCTGTAGCATTTCTCATATTATATGTAGATGACATACTCCTGATGGGAAATAATATAGAATTTCTGGACAGCATTAAGGCCTACTTGAATAAGTGTTTTTCAATGAAGGACCTTGGAGAAGCTGCTTATATATTAGGCATCAAGATCTATAGAGATAGATCGAGACGCCTCATAGGTCTTTCACAAAGCACATACCTTGATAAGATTTTGAAGAGATTCAGAATGGATCAGTCCAAGAAGGGGTTCTTGCCTATGTTACAAGGTATGAGACTGAGCTCAGCTCAGTCACCGACCACGGCAAAAGATAAAGAAGAGATGAGTGTCATCCCCTATGCTTCAGCCATAGGATCTATTATGTATGCCATGCTGTGTACCAGACCCGATGTAAACCTTGCCGTAAGTTTGGTAGCAAGATACCAAAGTAATCCCGGCAAGGAACACTGGACAGCGGTCAAGAATATCCTGAAGTACCTGAAAAGGACAAAGGACATGTTTCTCGTTTATGGAGGAGACGAAGAGCTCGTCGTAAAGGGTTACGTCGACGCTAGCTTCGACTCAGATCTGGATGACTCTAAGTCACAAACCGGATACATGTATATGTTGAATGGTGGAGCAGTAAGCTGGTGCAGCTGCAAGCAGAGCGTCGTGGCGGGATCTACGTGTGAAGCGGAGTACATGGCAGCCTCGGAGGCAGCACATGAAGCGATTTGGGTGAAGGAGTTCATCACCGACCTAGGAGTCATACCCAATGCGTCGGGGCCGATCAAACTCTTCTGTGACAACACTGGAGCAATTGCCCTCGCAAAGGAGCCCAGGTTTCACAAGCAGACCAGGCACATCAAGCGTCGTTTCAACTCCATCCGTGAAAATGTTCAAGATGGAGACATAGAGATTTGCAAAGTGCACACGGATCTGAATGTCGCAGATCCGCTGACTAAACCTCTCTCGCGTGCAAAACATGATCAACACCAGAACTCTATGGGTGTTAGATTCATCACAATGTAACTAGATTGGTGACTCTAGTGCAAGTGGGAGACTGTTGGAAATATGCCCTAGAGGCAATAATAAAAGTATTATTATATTTCATTGTTCATGATAATTGTCTTTTATTCATGCTATAACTGTATTATCCGGAAATCATAATACACGTGTGAATACTTAGACCACACTATGTCCCTGGTAAGCCTCTAGTTGACCAGCTTGTTGTGATCAACAGATAGTCATGGTTTCCTGACTATGGACATTGGATGTCGTTGATAACGGGATCACATCATTAGGAGAATGATGTGATGGACAAGACCCAATCCTAAGCATAGCATAAAAGATCGTGTAGTTCGTTTTGCTAGAGCTTTGCAAGTGTCAAGTATCTCTTCCTTCGACCATGAGATCGTGTAACTCCCGGATACCGTAAGAGTGCCTTGGGTGTATCAAACGTCACAACGTAACTGGGTGACTATAAAGGTGCATTACAGGTATCTCCGAAAGTAGCTGTTGGGTTGACACGGATCGAGACTGGGATTTGTCACTCCGTATGACGGAGAGGTATCTCTGGGCCCACTCGGTAATGCATCATCATAATGAGCTCAATGTGACCAAGGTGTTGGACACGGGATCATGCATTACGGTACGAGTAAAGTGACTTGCCGGTAACGAGACTGAACAAGGTATTGGGATACCAACGATCGAGTCTCGGGCAAGTAACGTACCGATTGACAAAGGGAATTGCATACAAGGTTTGATCGAATCCTCGACATAGTGGTTCATCCGATGACAACATCGAGGAGCATGTGGGATCCATCATGGGTATCCAGATCCCGCTGATGGTTATTGACTGAGAGCGTCTCGGTCATGTCTGCATGTCTCCCGAACCCGTAGGGTCTACACACTTAAGGTTCGGTGACGCTAGGGTTATGAAGATATGTATATGCAGAAACCCGAATTTTGTTCGGAGTCCCGGATGAGATCCCGGACGTCACGAGGAGTTCCGGAATGGTCCGGAGGTAAAGAATTATATATAGGAAGTGCTATTTCGGGCATCGGGACAAGTTTCGGGGTTATCGGTATTGTACCGGGACCACCGGAAGGGTCCCGGGGGTCCACCGGGTGGGGCCACCTGTCCTGGGGGGCCACATGGGCTGTAGGGGGTGCGCCTTGGCCATCATGGGCCAAGGGCACCAGCCCCTATAGGCCCATGCGCCTAGGGTTTCCCCCTAGGAGGAGTCCTAGTGGTGGAAGGCACCCCTAGGTGCCTTGGGGGGGAGGGAAACCTCCCCTAGGCCGCCGTCCCCCCTAGTAGATCTCATCTACTAGGGCCGGCGCCCCCCTGGCACCCCTATATATAGTGGGGGAGAGGAGGGACTTCATACACCAGCCCCTGGCGCCTCCACCTCCCCCCGTTACGTCTCTCCCTCGTAGTCTCGGCGAAGCCCTGCTGCTGTGACGCCCTGCATCCACCACCACGCCGTCGTGCTGCTGGATCTTCATCAACCTCTCCTTCCCCCTTGCTGGATCAAGAAGGAGGAGACGTCTCCCGTCCCGTACGTGTGTTGAACGCGGAGGTGCCGTCCGTTCGGCGCTGGTCATCGGTGATTTGGATCACGTCGAGTACGACTACATCATCACCTTGCAAGCTTCCGCACGCGATCTACAAGTGGTATGTAGATGCAAACTCTCTCCCTAGACTCGTTGCTTAGATGAACTCATAGATGGATCTTGGTGAAACCGTAGGAAAAATTTTAATTTTCTGCAACGTTCCCCAACAATGACAGTATACTCGTATAATCCATACCGCGTGGTGAGCACTGTCTTTGGTATATCCTTCTCTCAAATTTTCAACTAATGATATCCCGGTTGTAGATCGATCTTTGGAAACACTTTAGCTCCTTGTTGCTGATCAAACAGATCATTGATCATCGGTAGTGGATACTTGTTCTTAATCGTCACTTCATTCAAAGCTCGATAATCAACAACCATCCTTAGGTATTTATCCTTCTTCTCAACCAAAAGTACTGGGGCTCCCCAAGGTGACGAACTTCTTCGAATGTAACCTTTCTCCAATAACTCCTTGATTTGTTTCTTAATTTCCTCCAGATCATTTGCGGGCATCCGATAGGGTCTCTTGGATATTGGCCCTGTACCTGGCAATAGCTCTGTCAGAAACTCAATGTCTCTATCCGGTGGCATGCCTGGTAACTCCTCTGGAAAAACATCCGGGTAGTCCTTCACTACAGGCACCTCCTCCTGAACAACTCCCGTGAGGGCATTCACTTGGCTCCTCCTAGGCACATGCCTAGATACATACTTAATCCTTTTTCCCTCCGGGGTGGTGAGATAAATCGACTTACTAGCACAGTCAATAATTCCTCCATACCTTGACATCCAGTCCATACCTAATATCACATCCAATCCTTGTAACTCCAAGATAATTAGGTTGGACGGAAAAACATGTGTGCCAATGGTTAGGGGTATCTGGTCGCACCATCGGCTAGCCATGTACTCTGCTTCGGGTGAACTCACTAGGAGAGGGGTCCTAAGGGTTTGGGTTGGTAGTTTAAACTTTTCCACGAATCCTCTTGATATGTATGAATGCGATGCACCAGTATCGAAAAGAACAAGAGCGGTAAATGACTTAACCACAAACTTACCTATTACCGCGTCCGGCTGCTCTTCAACCTCCTCCACGTTAACGTGGTTCACTTGTCCTTTATTGAATGGATTAGGCTTCTTCCCAGTGCTCCCATTTCCGTTTCCATTCCTTCCTTCGGGGCAATCATTGGCATAGTGCCCTGTCTTCCCACACTTAAAGCAAGTAACTTGACTTAGGTCTCTTTTGGCGGGGGTGGCTGGGTTGGAGCGGTTCTGATTGTTATTAGCTCCGTTTCCATTTCCATTCTTAGCGCCATTGTGGTTATGCGGTCCTCCTCCAATGTGGTTCTGACCTCCATGGTTATGAACAAGTCCTCCCGAGTTCGGGGTTAGGCGAGGCTTATGCTAAGCTCATGAGTTATACTTCCCTTGTCTGTACTTCCTCTTACGGCTCTCAATCTGCTGCCGCTTCCCTTCAATCATAAGAGCCTTATCTACCAACTCCTGGTAGTTGTTGAAGGTTGCAACCATCAACTGCATGCTCATCTCATCATTTAGCCCTTCCATAAACTTTTCCTGTTTTGCGGCATCTGTGGCCACATCATTAGGGGCATAGCGAGACAACTTGCTAAACTCATCCACGTACTGAGCCATAGTACGGTTCCCCTGGCGTAAGTTGTGGAACTCCCGCTTCTTCATCTGCATAGCTCTAGTTGAGACATGAGCTGTGCGGAAAGCTTGCTGAAACTGGTCCCAAGTGACATTGGCTACAGGAAAAGTGGTCGTGTAATTCTCCCACCATGAGGCTGTTGGTCCATCCAATTGATGTGCGGCAAAGCGCACCTTCTCAGCATCTGTGCAACCTGCGGTGGTCAACTCCCTTCCAATACGGCATAACCAATCATCAGCAACTATAGGCTTGGTGCTACTGGAAAACACCGGCGGCTGCAACCTCAGAAAATGGACTAAGTTGTCAACCGGTGGTGGTGGTGGCGAATTGTTGTTGTTGTTGCTGCCTTGGTTCTAAACTAACAACTGCATCAGGGTACTCTGCTGCTGGATCAACTGAGTGAGCTCCGGCGGGAAAGCAAAACCAGTGTCACGTCTCGGAGGCATCTGATGGATTTAGAGGGGAGAGATCAGAATAGAATGAGGTCTAATGAGAAAGCACTACCCATATGCACATGAGACAAACACAATCATTCAATCAATCAAGCAAGGGCATAAAAGCGGTCTAGAACTATCATAAAAGTGCTCAACTACTACTAAATACATGGGGGAATGCTAGTAATATATGGTGGTCATCTAGAAATTTTGATCGGTGGAAGACTCCATAATGTCTGCTCCAGCTTCATCTTCAAAGTCATCCTCACTAGGATCGAAATCGGTTTTGTCGATGATGATGTAGTCCTCGGGGCGAATCTCCTTGGGTTCTTCGTCTTCTTCTACTCCCGGTGCTGCACCTCCCATGAATACTCCAATCTTCTTAACTAGGTCATCATTCTTCTCCAGTAGTGTCTTGATTTCCTCCTCATATCCATTGCGTGTAAACTTGAGTTCTTCCTCCAGCTCGATGATCCTAGTCTTCGCCTTCTTCAAGTCCATCATGTCCGCGCACATCTGGTTCTCCTGACTTCGAATGTGCTGGTTTAACTCCTTGATGAAAGTTGCAATGGATCTATCCTTCTTAGTGCTGATCACTTCCCATTGCTCGTCTTGGCGCCCAGATATTTGGTAGATAGTGTCCTTGAGATCCCTGTGATACACTTCTCCAATGCGTCCCATGGTGATGTGAGCTGCCATACTCTTTCCTAAACTCCAGGTTGGTGCGTTGAAGGAAAATTCTGTGGGTTTAGAGGTTGGCGAGAACGTCCTTCCAGGAACTTGTACTTCAATCATCCAGCGCTCTTGTTCTGGTAAAGTGGCCTTGTACATCCCGATGAAGCTTGGTATTCCAATGTTCAAGTACCTAGTGACTTCCTTCAAGTGACGTCCAAAAGGTGTGTCTTCATCCAGTTGTGCAAACTTGTTCTTCATCTCCGTCATCCTAAAGAGTAGAAAATGGAGAGGAGTCAGAAATGAGTAGAGAAGAGTGACATATGGTTTATCTTAGTGGCCGTGTCCTACACTCAGCGTGTGCTCTGATACCATCTTGTAGCGACCCGACCTCAGATGGTCAAGTCTCTTTGCTTCTGTGTCATCCCTGGATCGGTAATGCTGACACACATAGTACTCGAGGATTTATAACAGAGTAGCAATCACACACTTATTACATCGAAAAGTCTCAAGAGAGAACTTATTACAATAATATGGCTTAAGGCCACTTAATGCGATAACATCGGAAGGCTTGGAAGATAAAGTGAGTCCATCAACTCCAACGGCATAGCTGAGCTGCACGGCAATGACCTAACGAACCTTACTCCTCGTCTGAAAAGTCTGCAACATAATACGTTGCAGCCCGAAAATGGGTCAGCACATGGAATATGCTGGCAAAGTATCACAATAGAGCAAGAATAGAATAATGCTATCACTACATGCATATTTGGCTAGTGGAAAGCTCTATGTTTATAGTTTTGCGAAAAGCCAATTTTTCCCTACAACAAAGGAATAGCTTTTAATTTAACTATCATGGTGGTTGAACAATATTGAGAAGGTAACCCCAACTCAATCCCAAATTAAAGTAGTTAACAACCCAACAATATTAATTAAGAGTGATGAGATACATGTGATAACCCAAGTACTAGATACTCAAATTTGTCCATAACCGGGGACACGGCTAACCATGATTAGATTGTACACTCTGCAGAGATTTGTGCACTTTTCCCCACAAGACCCGATCACCTCCGTTGGATTTCTCACACTACATGGTGTTTGAGAAACGGATGACTGAGACACAGTCTTTCAGAAACATTAACTCTTTACTCCGGGTAGACCATACCAAACCTACAAAACCCACTACCTGCTGATCTACCTCTTCAAGAGCTTCACGTAACTTACTCAACTATGCTAGAGCCCATAATAGCTTGTGGCTGCACACGGAAATTTCTAGCATGAATCATCTCAGTTCCCTTTGATCCTGGGTGGCGGTCCATAGGAAGATCACACGGGTACCCCGGGATTTCCAAAAAAATAGACAACACTGGGTTCCCCAGGTGCCTCAGTCCACCCAGATGTTAATTTAAGTTGCCACCTTAAGTTGAACCATTAATTAACAATCTCACATCTGTCATGGATTTCACTCAAACCCAAACCCCGTCTATGAGCATAGCATAGCATAGCAATATAAGCAACGCGTAGAAGTAACTCCCAAGGGTTTGATAGTAACAGGGCAATAGGTTCTACCTCAACAACTACTTCCCAACCCACAAGTTAATGAAATCCTAATCATGCAATGTTTGAGGATTGGAACTAATGCATAAAAACTGGGTATGAAAAGAGTATGATCAAAGTGTTATTTGCCTTGCTGACGATCCATGAAACCTAGAGACTCGTAGTAACATGCTTCGCACTCCGGGTGTTCTATCGCAAACAAACAATAACATACATAAGCAACAAGCAAAGATGCACAAGCAAAACTCAAATAAGAGAGGTTGACCAGAAAGTTCAACTTAAGAACTCCGGTTAGCAAAAGGAATCAAATCAAACGGAGCAACGAAACTCAAACGGCAAAAGAAACAAGATCCGTTTACTAATCTGGACTTAGGTCAAATTTTACAGTAGCAAAAACTTGTGCAAGTTGGTTAAACGAAAAGAGGGTCTCGAGACGAAGATCTAGGCGCTTGAATCGCCTGATTCTGACTAACGAGCGAAAAGATAAACAGAAACTAAGATCGGATCAGAAATCACGATCGAAAATAATCGCGGATAAATCCGATAAAAAGAAAAATGATGAACAGACTAACAAACAAGCATTCGTTAACTCTAACTAACGGGCGAAAACCGTTCGTTAAAACGAACGTCCACTAATTAGAAGAACCAAGAAAAACCGGCGAACCGATCTAAAAAACGAACTAGGGTTTTCTAAAAAAACCGGCGGCTCAGAATCCGGCGCGGTACCTCCGGCGAGGCAGGGTTGGGCGGCGGGGCTCGGCGGCGGCGGCGCGGGGCGGTTGCGGTGGCTGCAGGCGGCTGCGGGCGGCTGCGGCGATGGTGGTGGTGTGGTGGTAGGGGGGCGGCGACTTGGAGTAGGGGGCAAGGCGCGGCGGCGAGAGGAGTCCGGCTCAGACTCCTCGTCCGAGTCGGCGGCAGTGGCGCGGGCGACCGGCCAGCGGCCTGGCTGGGTTTCGGCCCAGCCGGCGGAACCTCTTTTTTCTTTCTTTTTTAAACAATTTCGCCGACAGGAATAAAATTCTAGAAAATAAAATAAAAATCTAAAAATGCCAAAACAAATTTTCACCATCTAAATAAGATATTTAGAACAAGATGAACATTTTCTTGGCCCTAGAATGCAATTTTGAAAAACATGCAATTTTTCTAATGCAAATAAAATCCAAATAAAATCAAATAAATGATTTTAATATTTTCCCTCCAATATTTCAATTATTTTGGAGAAGTCATATTATCTCCTCTCATTTATTTTAAAATGATATATTTTTCGGAGAGAAAAAATATTAAAATCAAAAATCCTTATTTCATTATTTGATAAAAATTAAATATGAAAACCGGAAAATCCCCAACTCTCTCTCCGAGGGTCCTTGAGTTGCTGAGGATTTCGAGGTTTGTGGAACGAAGATGTAATAAAATATGATATGCATGAATGACCATGTATAACATTCCAAATTGAAAATTTGGGATGTTATAGCCGGGTAGTGAAGCGCCTTTGGTAGGTGGAATTTGGTAAGGAAAAATTTATATAGTGTGCTGAAATTTACTGTCACTTGTTACTATGGAAAGTAATCCTCTGAGGGGCTTGTTCGGGGTATCTTCACCCCGACTAGTAGAGCAAAGAATTGCTCCTCAACCTACTGAACCTACTAAAATGAAAATGTCTGCTTTGAAATTCCTTCGGGTATGATAGAAAAACTAGTAGCTAATCCCTTTTTAGGAGATGGAACAAAACATACTTATGAGCATCTAATATATGTGGATGAAGTTTGTCGATTATTTAAGCTTGCAGGTGTACCCGGAGATGTTATTAAGAAGAAGGTCTTCCCTTTATCTTTGAAGGGAGATGCATCGACATGGTATAGGCTATGTGATGATATGGGGCCTTGGAATTACAAACGATTGAAATTGGAATTTCATCAGAAGTTTTATCCTATGCATCTTGTTCATCATGATCGCAATTATATATATAATTTTTGGCCTCGCGAAGGAGAAAGCATCACTCAAGCTTGGGGGAGGCTTAAATCAATGTTATATTCATGCCCCAATCATGAGCTCTCAAGGAAAATGATTATTCAAAAAAAAATTATGCTCGGCTTTCCGATAGCAATCGCACCATGCTTGATACTTCTTGTGATGACTCTTTTATGATGAAGACTATTGAATTTAAATGGGATTTATTGGAAAGAATTAAACGCAACTCTGAAGATTGGGACCTCGACAAAGGAAGGAGTCAGGTATGACACCTGGTTTTGATTGTGTTAAATCTTTTATGGATACCGACGCTTTCCTTAAATTTAGCACTAAATATGGACTTGACTCTGAGATAGCAGCTTCTTTCTGTGAATCTTTTGCTACTTATGTTGATCTCCCCAAGGAGAAGTGGTTTAAATATCATCCTCCCATAGAAGTAAAAGTAGCTGCACCTATTAAAGTTGAAGAAAAGACTATCACTTATAATGATCCAATTGTTCCTACTTCTTATGTTGAGAAACCACCTTTCCCTGTTAGGATAAAGGATCATGCTAAAGCTTCAACTGTGGTTCGTAAAAGCAATATTAAAACTTATGCACCTCCTGAGCAAATTAAAGTTGAACCTAATACTGCTATTGTTAAAGATCTCTTGTCTGATAATATTGATGGGCATGTTATTTATTTCTGCAATGAAACTGCTAGAATTGCTAAACTTTGTGCTAAAGATAAACCTAGACCTGTGGTAGGCATGCCTGTTATTTCTGTTAAAATAGGAGATCATTGTTATCATGGCTTATGTGATATGGGTGCCAGTGCTAGTGCAATAACTATTAGCCTATATAGAGAAATTATGCATGATATTGCACCTGTTGAGTTAGAAGATATTGATGTCACAATTAAACTTGCCAATAGAGATACTATTTCACCAATGGGAATTGTTAGAGATGTTGAAGTCTTGTGTGGGAAAACTAAATATCCTGCTGATTTTCTTGTTCTTGGTTCCCCACAAGATAGCTTTTGTCCCATTATATTTGGTAGACCCTTCTTAAACACTGTTAATGCTACCATAGATTGCAAAAGGGATGTTGTTACTATCGGTTTAGATGATATGACTCATGAATTTAATTTCTCTAAATTTAGTAGACAGCACCGTGAAGAAGAATTACCTAGTAAGGATGAAATTATTGGTCCTGCTTCTATTGCCATACCTCCTAGTGATCCTTTAGAACAATATTTGCTAGACCATGAAAATGATATGTTTATGAATGAAAGGAGGGAAATAGATGAAGTATTCTTTAAACATGAACCTATTCTAAAACACAATTTGCTTGTTGAAATCCTAGGGGATCCTCCTCCACCCAAGGGTGATCCCGTGTTTGAGCTTAAACCGTTGCCGGATACACTTAAATATGCTTATCTTGATGAAAAGAAGATATATCATGTTATTATTAGTGCTAACCTTTCAGAGCATGAAGAAGAGAGATTATTGAAAACTCTGAAGAAGCATCGTGCTGCTATTGGGTATACTCTTGATGATCTTAAGGGCATTAGTCCCACTCTATGTCAACATAAAATTAATTTGGAAGAAGATGCTAAACCAGTTCGTGATCATCAACGACGGCTGAATCCTAAAATGAAAGAAGTGGTAAGAAAAGAGATACTAAAGCTCCTTGAGGCAGGTATAATTTATCTCGTTGCTGATAGTCAGTGGCTAAGTCCTGTCCATTGTGTCCCTAAGAAGGGAGGTATTACTGTCGTTCCTAATGATAAAGATGAATTGATTCCTCAAAGAATTATTATAGGTTATAGGATGGTAATTGATTTCCGCAAATTAAATAAGGCAACTAAAAAGGATCATTACCCCTTACCTTTTATCGATCAAATGCTAGAAATATTATCCAAACATACACATTTTTTCTTTCTAGATGGTTATTCTGGTTTCTCTCAAATACCTGTGTCATCCAAAGATCAATCAAAGACTACTTTTACTTGCCCTTTTGGTACTTTTGCTTATAGACGTATGCCTTTTGGTCTATGTAATGCACCTGCTACCTTTCAAAGATGCATGATGGCTATATTCTCTGACTTTTGTGAAAAGATTAGTGAGGTTTTCATGGACGATTTCTCCGTCTATGGATCTTCTTTTGATGATTGCTTGAGCAACCTTGATCGAGTTTTGCAGAGATGTGAAGAAACTAATCTTGTCTTGAATTGGGAAAAGTGCCACTTTATGGTTAATGAAGGTATTGTCTTGGGGCACAAACTTTCTGAAAGAGGTATTGAGGTTGATAAAGCCAAGGTTGATGCTATTGGGAAGATGCCATGTCCCAAGGACATCAAAGGTATAAGAAGTTTCCTTGGTCATGCCGGATTTTATAGGAGGTTCATTAAGGACTTCTCAAAAATTTCTCGGCCTGTGACTAATTTATTACAAAAATATATACCAGTTGTTTTTGATGATGATTGTGTAGAAGCATTTGAAATACTTAAGAAAGCATTGATCTCTGCACCTATTGTTCAGCCACTTTACTGGAATTTACCCTTTGAAATTATGTGTGATGCTAGTGATTATGTTGTAGGTGTTGTTCTAGGGCAAAGAGTTGATAAGAAATTAAATGTTATTCAATATGCTAGTAAAACCCTAGACAATGCTCAAAGAAATTATGCTACTACTAAAAAAGAATTCTTAGCAGTTGTATTTGCTTGTGATAAGTTCAGACCTTATATTGTTGATTCTAAAGTAACTATTCACACTCATCATGCTGCTATTAAATATCTTATGGAAAATAAAGATGCTAAACCTAGACTTATTAGATGGGTTCTCTTGCTACAAGAATTTGATTTACATAATGTTGATAGAAAAGGAGCTGAGAACCCCATTGCAGACAACTTGTCTAGGTTAGAAAATGTGCTTGATGACCCACTACCTATTGATGATAGCTTTCCTGATGAGCAATTAAATGTCATAAATGCTTCTCATACTGCTCCATGGTATGCTGATTATGCTAATTACATTGTTGCTAAGTTTATACCACCTAGTTTCACATACCAGCAAAAGAAAAAGTTCTTCTATGATTTGAGGCATTACTTTTGGGATGACCCACATCTTTATAAAGAAGGAGTAGATGGTGTTATTAGACGTTGTGTACCTGAGCATGAACAGGAACAGATCCTAAGCAAGTGTCACTCCGAAGCTTATGGAGGACACCATGCTGGAGATAGAACTGCACATAAGGTATTGCAATCTGGTTTTTATTGGCCTACTCTCTTCAAGGATGCCCGTAAGTTTGTCTTATCTTGTGATGAATGTCAAAGAATTGGTAATATTAGTAGACGTTAAGAAATGCCTATGAACTATTCACTCGTTATTGAACCATTCGATGTTTGGGGCTTTGACTATATGGGACCTTTTCCTTCCTCTAATGGATATACACATATTCTAGTTGTTGTTGATTACATTACTAAGTGGGTAGAAGCTATTCCAACTAGTAGTGCTGATCATCACACTTCTATTAAAATGCTTAAAGAAGTTATTTTTCCAAGATTTGGAGTCCCTAGATATTTAATGACTGGTGGTGGTTCACATTTTATTCATGGTGCTTTCCATAAAATGCTTGCTAAATATGATGTTAATCATAGAATTGCATCTCCTTATCACCCACAGTCTAGTGGTCAAGTAGAATTGAGTAATAGAGAGCTCAAATTAATTTTGCAAAAGACGGTTAATAGATCTAGAAAGAATTGGTCCAAGAAACTTGATGATGCATTATGGGCCTATAGAACTGCATATAAAAATCCTATGGGTATGTCTCCGTATAAAATGGTTTATGGAAAAGCATGTCACTTACCTCTCGAACTAGAACACAAGGCATATTGGGCTATTAAAGAGCTCAATTATGATTTCAAACTTGCCGGTGAGAAGAGGTTGGTTGATATTAGCTCACTTGATGAATGGAGAACCCAAGCCTATGAAAATGCCAAGTTGTTTAAAGAAAAGGTTAAAAGATGGCATGATAAAAGGATACAAAAGCGTGAGTTTAATGTAGGTGATTATGTATTGCTATACAACTCTCGTTTAAGATTTTTTGTGGGAAAACTTCTCTCTAAATGGGAAGGTCCTTACGTTATCGAGGAGGTCTATCGTTCTGGTGCCATAAAAATTAACAACTTCGAAGGCACAAATCCGAAGGTGGTGAGTGGTCAAAGAATCAAACATTATATCTCAGGTAATCCCATAAGTGTTGAAACCAATGTTATTGAAACCGTAACCCCAGAGGAATACATAAGGGACACTTTCCGGAACGTTCCAGACTCCAAAACAGTTTTTAAGGCAATATTTCTCCGTTTTGGAATATTTAGAAAAATAGAAAAATAAGAAGCAGTCCGGGAAGGACATGAAGGCTCCACGAGGGTGGAGGGCGCGCCCTACCCCCTGGGCGCACCCCCTACCTCGTGGGCACCTCGTGTGCTCTCTGGACTCCGTTTTCATACACGACACATATTTTGGTCTGTAAAAATTCATTATATAATCTCCCGGAGGCTTTGGCTCCCGTATCACACAAAAATCTCATGTCTTTGTTTCGAGCTATTTTCTGTCAGGGTTGTCAAGTCCAGGCACTATGTCATCTCCCTCCTCCTCCAATCATGAGAGCAATGATGCTTGGCTAATGAAGATAGGGCTGAAGAGAGAAGAACCCATGGAGATCCACAAGGATGAAGGGATCAAGAAGGCTATGGAGGACCAAGTTCCGGCAACAGAAGACACCCTTCAACTTGATCACAATCTTCTTACCCCAACAGAAATCGAAGCTTTCAAGATGATTGAGTTAGCTCGTATACTAAATAAGTATCTCACACGTGAAAATATTTTGTTGAAGGAGCACATCATCGCACTCAAGGGCATTATCCGCAAGTTAGAAGACCTCCTACGCTCGATGTGCGACTATCCATCATCAACAACTCCACCTTCTTCAACAACAAAGGAGACATAATCACATGGGTATGGGCACTCCCATTGGCAACTGCCAAGCTTGGGGGACTGCCCCGGTATCGTATCACCATCACTTTTATCTTTACCGTTTTCCTTAGTCCGATCCTTTTGGTAATATCTTGATCTAGTAGAATAAAAGTTCTTAGTATGATCTAGTTGTGAGTTTTGCTTTATAATGCTTCTATGTAATCGAGTCCGTGAGCTATATAATAAAGATTTGTGTTGAGTCAAGGGCTTGATTACTTTGCCATGATCCTAAGGGAATAAAAGAAAAGGGAAAGAAATAAAAAGGAAACAAAGATTTCATGTGAGTCTTATGGAGAGTAATGAGCTCACATAGAAAAAGTATCATGAATAAAAGCTGTTGAGAGTTGACAAACATAGTTTTGGTCATCGTTGCAATTAATAGGAAGTAATAAAGAAAGAGAGGTTGAGGGAGTCCTGGATTAGGGGGTGTCCGGATGGCCGGACTATACCATCAGCCGAACTCCAGGACTATGAAGATACAAGATTGAAGACTCCGTCCCGTGTCCGGATGGGACTTTCCTTGGCGTGGAAGGCAAGCTTGGCGATGCGGATATTCAAGATCTCCTACCATTGTAACCGACTTTGTGTAACCCTAACCCTCTCCGGTGTCTATATAAACTGGAGGGTTTTAGTCCGTAGGATAACTTCATCATACAACAATCATACCATAGGCTAGCTTTTAGGGTTTAGCCTCCTTGATCTCGTGGTAGATCTACTCTTGTACTACCCATATCATCAATATTAATCAAGCAGGACCTAGGGTTTTATCTCCATCAAGAGGGCCCGAACCTGGGTAAAACATTGTGTCCCTCGTCTCCTGTTACCATCCGGCCTAGACGCACAGTTCGGGACCCCCTACCCGAGATCCGCCGGTTTTGACACCGACATTGGTGCTTTCATTGAGAGTTCCTCTGTGTCGTCGCTTTCAGGCCCGATGGCTTCTTCGATCATCAACCACGATGCAGTCTGGGGTGAGACTTTTCTCCCCGGACAGATCTTCGTCTTCGGCGGCTTCGCACTGTGGGCCAACTCGCTTGGTCACCTTGAGCAGATCGAAACTTACGCCCCTGGCCATCAGGCCAGGTTTGGAAGCCTAAACTACACGGCTGACATCCGCGGGGACTTGATCTTCGACGGATTTGAGCCACAGCCAAGCGCGCCGTACTGTCTCGATGGGCATGTTATAGCTCTGCCGCCGAACAGCGCCTTCGAGGCCGCACACGCATCGGTTCCGACCATTGATTCGGAGCCCACTGCGCCAATCGAGGATCAGCGGTTGGACGCTGCCTCAGGGGCTGCGATCTCAGAGGCGATCGAGCCGAACTCCAGCCCCGCACTCCGCATGGCCCGTGACTCCGAGGAGCCGGATTCCTCTCCGAACTCCGAGCCCCCCGTGCCCCCGCCGATCGAATCCGATTGGGCGCCGATAATGGAGTTCACCGCCGCAGACATCTTTCAGCACTCGCCCTTCGGCGACATCCTGAATTCTCTAAAGTCTCTCTCTTTATCAAGAGTGCCCTGGCCGGACTACGGTCAGCAAGGTTGGGATACGGACGATGAAGAAATTCAAAACCCACCCACCATCCACTTCGTAGCCACTGTCGACGACTTAACCGACATGCTTGACTTCGACTCTGAAGACATCAACGGCATGGACGACGATGCAGGAGACGAACAAGAACCAGCACCTGTAGGGCGTTGGAAGGCCACCTCGTCATATGACATATATATGGTGGACAATCCAAAGGATGGAGATGACGATGGAACATCGGTGGACGATACCTCTAAGAAACAGCCCAAGCGTCAGCGTCAATGGCGCCGCTCTAAATCCCGCCAAAGCAAAACGGTGATTCCGGCACGGGAGATAATACTACTCCGGATAGCGCCGAAGAACACCCCCTCTAGCAAAATTCGGCACAGGAGGACAGAGAAGCCAGCCCTCACGAGAGGGCGGTGGACCAAGAGGTTGAGGACGATAATTATACGCCTCCCTCCAAAGACGAGGCAAGCCTCGACAACGACGAGTTTGTCGTGTTAGAGGATCTTGCCGAACAAGAGCGTTTTAAACGCAGGCTCATGGCCACGGCAAGCAGCCTCAAGAAAAAGCGGCAATAGCTTAGAGCTGATCAGGATTTGCTAGCTGACAGATGGACTGAAGTCCTTGTGGCCGAAGAGTATGAACTCGAACGCCCCTCCAAGAGTTACCCAAAGCGCAGGCTGCTACCCCGACTAGAGGAGGAAGCACCTACGTCACGAGCGCATGAAATGGCCGACCGGCCACCTCGTGGCCGCGACAGAGAGGCCTCTTGGCCCTCCACTCAAGCCATGCCCCGGCACCGCGTCAAGCATACTAAGGCACGGGAAAATGCGCCCGACCTGCACGACATCCTGGAGGACAAGGCAAGGCAAACAAGATCGATCTACGGATCGCGCAGGCGCCCCACGGCATGTGATGGTGATCGTCACTCCGGACGCAATGAATCCGGCCGAGCCGAACTCAACAGACAAAGCTCTTCGAGCTGCGTCGTGATATAGCCCAATACAGAGGCGCAGCACACCCACTATGCTTCACAGATGAAGTAATGGATCATAAAATCCCTGAGGGCTTCAAACCCATAAACATCGAATCATACGATGGCACAACAGATCTTGCGGTATGGATTGGGGATTATCTCCTTCATATCCACATGGCCCGCGGCGATGATCTACACGCCATCAAATACCTCCCACTCAAACTTAAGGGACCGGCCCGAATTGGCTTAACAGCTTGCCAGCAAACTCAATCGGTTCTTGGGAGGACCTGGAAGCCGCATTCCTTGACAACTTCCAGGGCACTTATGTGCGACCACCGGACGCCGATGACCTAAGCCACATAATTCAGCAGCCAGAAGAATCGGCCAGGCAATTCTGGACACGGTTCCTACAAAGAAAAACCAGATAGTCGACTGTCCGGACGCAGAGGCCTTAGCGTCCTTCAAGCATAATATCCGTGACGAGTGGCTGGCCCGGCACCTGGGACCGGAAAAGCCGAAATCTATGGCAGCCCTCACGACACTCATGACCCGCTTTTGCGTGGGAGAAGACAGCTGGCTAGCTCGCAGTAGCAACTTAACCAAGAACACTAGTAATTATAATACCAAGGACAAAAGTGACAGGTCGCGTCGGAACAAACAAAAGCGCCGCGTTAACAGCGACAGCAACGAGGATACGGCAGTTAATGCCGGATTCCGAGGCTACAAATCCGGTTAACGGAAACAACCATTCAAAAGAAAAACTCAGGGCCCGTCCAGTTTTGACCGAATACTCGACCGCTTGTGCGAGATACATGGCACCCCCGAAAAGCTAGCCAATCACACCAACATGGATTGTTGGGTGTTCAAGCAGGCAGGCAAGTTAGGAGACGAAAACAAAGACAAGGGGCTGCATAGAGACGACGAGGAGGAGCCCAGGCCGCCGAAAAACAGTGGACAGAAGGGATTTCCCCCGCAAGTGCGGACG
The DNA here is from genome assembly GCF_018294505.1 of Triticum aestivum. Taxonomy (NCBI): domain Eukaryota; kingdom Viridiplantae; phylum Streptophyta; class Magnoliopsida; order Poales; family Poaceae; genus Triticum; species Triticum aestivum. The sequence continues at coordinate 612,845,945 of NC_057800.1, forward strand.
GTGAACATGATATACGCAACCCACATCCCCAAGAGGGAGCGGAAGCGTGCGTTACGGGACGTATATGTGATGGAGCCGGTCGCCCCAAAGTTCAACCCATGGTCCTCCTGCCCGATCACCTTTGATCGAAGGGACCACCCCACTAGCATCTGTCATGGCTACTTCGCCGCATTGGTTCTAGACCCAATCATTGACGGATTTCATCTCACAAGAGTCCTCATGGACTGCGGCAGCAGCCTGAACCTGCTTTACCAGGATACAGTGTGAAAGATGGGCATAGATCCCTCGAGGATCAAGCCCACCAAGACGACCTTTAAAGGCGTCATACCAAGTGTAGAAGCCAACTGTACAGGCTCAGTTACACTGGAAGTGGTCTTCGGATCTCCGGATAACTTCCGAAGCGAGGAGTTAATCTTCGACATAGTCCCGTTCCATAGTGGCTATCACGCACTGCTCGGTCGAACCGCATTCGCAAAATGTAACGCGGTACCGCACTATGCATACCTCAAGCTCAAGATGCCAGGCCTTAGAGGAGTAATCGCGGTCAATGGGAACACTGAATGCTCCCTCCGAACGGAGGAGCACACGACAGCGCTCGCAGCAGAAGTACAAAGCAGCCTCTCTAGGCAGTTCTCCAGTTCGGCCTTCAAAAAGCCGGACACTGTCAAGCACGCCCGGAGTACCTTACAACAAGACCTCCTGGCACGTTCCGAGCTAGCGTAGCAATGCGGCCCCAACCCTAGCCCTCGCGATATAGTGAAACCAGTGCTTCACGTACATAACTACGCTCTTGAAATACCATGGGCACAGGGGAAGGGGCACTATCACGGCATGCCTGAAATACGGCTTAAACCGCACCAGGGGCTGCCGGATTCCTTCTTTTTTTCTCTTACTCTCAGGACTCCATACTTCGAACGACCCGTTCGGCAATTCAACTGCCGCACAAACGATGCAAGATCCAGGGAAGCAGACAAGCCACGCCGCATTATGGAACTCCCAGGTGGTCTCTATTGCGAGCAGTATACCTATTTTTTAATACAATTCCACGGCCTGCCCCTGGCCAGGACATGTTAAATAGTCCAATTTATTTTGCTTATCCCACTATTTGTATCGTTCCGCTTTCATAGCAGCCTTTCTATAAACAATGCATAGCTTTTTGTCTATTTTTTGCATTACCCTCTTTTTATATATATGTTTATTAATAACATGATGCATCCGTACACTATGGTACGGCAAAATACGCCAGGGGCTTCAGTACCCATCAATATGGCGTGAGAAGTCCGTCCACTTTCACAAGTGCGGCACCCCGAACTTATAGCACTATATGCATCAGCTCCGCATCATGATTTGGGTCAATAGTTGGGTTTGCCCGGCTCCTATGTTTTGTGCCTTACGTTCCGCTATATCGGCTAAGGTAGCACTAGGAGAACCACTGCGATTGTACCCCAGTTGAGCTGGGCTGAGCACCTCAGTGGAGAAAGCTAAAACTGACTGTCATGATGAGGCGAGAGACCGGTCGCTGTTCGAGAGGTTTTTCGAGTCCTTAAAGGCTTATGCCGCTTCGAGCGAGGAACCGGCTTTGTCCAGCCAAGGCGTGGATAGCGCCCCGAACTCGGTCTTCCGAATACTAGGGGCTTCGCCAAAATTTAAAATTATAGAGTTCTATGGCTAAGTGAGAGTGTTCAAGCATTATAGTCCGATTGCCTTGTTCGTTATGCTGACTGCCTCCCTCGACGGACCCAATCATGGGAAAAAGAGCGCTCAGGTTTATCCCGAACACCCCAGCACTAGTGGCATGGGGGCAGAAGCCGACGACTGGCCATCTCTCAATTTTTTGATAAACGGCCGCACAGAAAGTAATATTTTAAATTCAAGCATTGCTTAGCGCATATGAACAAGTTTTCAGCGCAAAGGATAACACGAGCGAGTTCATTCAAAAATTACATCCTTGGTACATTCATCCGCCACAAGGCGGGCACCAGCAAGAACATCCTTGTAATAGTTCTCGGGCTTGCGATGCTCCTTCCCCGGCGGCGGCCCGTCCTTCACAAGCTTCTCACCGTCCAGCTTACCCCAGTGCACCTTTGCACGGGCAAGGGCCCTACGGGCACCTTCGATGCAGACGGAGCGCTTGATGACCTCGAGCCTTGGACAAGCCTCCACCAGCCGCCGCACCAGTCTGAAGTAGCTCCCAGGCAGGGCCTCTCCAGGCCACAGCCGAACTATGAAGCCCTTCAGGGCCTGTTCGGCTGCCTTGTGGAGCTCGACCAGCTGCTTCAGCTGGTCGCTCAAGGGCACAGGGTGTCCGGCCTCAGCGCACTGAGACCAGAACACCTTCTCCGTCGAGCTGCCTTCCTCGGCTCGGTAGAATGCGCCGGCATCGGATACGCTGCGGGGAAGATCTGCGAATGCCCCTGGAGAGCTCCGAATTCGGGTAAGTAACAAGTAGTTTACTTTTATATGTCTGCTTTGCATATAAAATGCCTTACCTGCCGCTATCTTTTTCACCGCATCCAATTCCTGGAGGGCCTTCTGGGCTTCGGCCTTCGCAGATTTGGCAGTTTTAAGGGCCGCAGCAAGCTCGGACGCTCGCGTCTTCGAGTCGAGCTCCAAACTCTCATGTTTTTGCATGAGAACCTGAAGCTCTTGCCGCACCTCGCCGACCCGCGCCTCAAATTTCTCCCGCTCGGCGCGCTCCGTGGCCGCTTTCTTCTCGGCCACGGACAGCGCCTGCTTGAGGGTCGCCACCTCAGTTGTGGCCCCTACAATAAGCAGTATACTCCTGTCATTTTTTGCAATTGCGCCTTCCTATAGGCATTTTTTCTATAAGGTATCTCTTACCTTCTTTCTCCTCGAGCTGCCGTTTGGCAAGGCCGAGCTCTTGCTCGGTCCGCTCGAGGCCCTGCTTCAGGGCACCCACCTCCGCAGTCAGTGCGGCGGTGGCCAGCAGCGAAGTCTGCATACGTATATTGACTCCTTTTTAGTTAGACTCCTGCAATATTTAATAGATCCTCTATTCGGCTTTTCTTTCCGAACGCCAAACTGAGCATCAGGGGCTACTGTCTATACGGTAATATTTTTACATATTTGTACTTACCTCGAAGCCTGTTAGAAGGCTAGCACAAGCTTCAGTCAGTCCGCTTTTGGCGGACCGAACCTTCTGGACCACCGTACTCATGATGGCACGGTGCTCCTTGTCGATGGAGGCACCCTTAAGCTCCTCCAGCAGATTTTCCAGCGCCTCCGGTTGGACGGAGGACGCTGGCTCAGTAGGCTTGCTCCTCTTGGCAGGAGTTCGCCTACCGCGGTCCGGAACCATTGATGATTCCGGCGCAGTGTCCGGCTTAAAGCCGGACTTGGAGCCCAGAGGGGTCTTGTCCCCTTCACTCCTGGAGTCCGGGAGGTCGCCTCGCGGCTCCTCCTGGACCACCTCCTCTCGCCCCGGAGCTTGTCGCGACGCCACTTTGGCGTCATCCGCAGCACAGGGGGAAGCAGCGGGTAGAACCGAATTCACGTCCGATGAATCCAGGGAGCCGCTCGACGACTCGTCGAGCCCGTCCTTGGGCGGACTGCATGATTATATCCGACATTAGGGAAAGCTGTGCAACAAAAGGAATATCATGAGTTACTCTGGTATCCGAACACTTACGATCTCGCCGGACGCTTGGCCCTGTCCGGCCACTCCTCTTCGTACTCGTCGACGTCGGGGACGTAGTCCGGCGGAGGGGTTTTCCTCTTCTTGGACCCCTCGGCCTCCCATACTGGGGCGGCCTTCCTTTTCTTTCCTCCCCCCGCTAGAGGGGGAGAGGTTTCTTCTTCCTCCTCCTCGTCTTCACGGGAGGAGTGCGTCTCGGACTCGTCGGACGACGAGTCCGACACCACCATATGCCGGGAACTCTTTCGAGTCCCCGTGGCCTTCTTCTTCTTGGCCTTCTTCTCCGGCACCACATAAGGTGCCGGAACCAGCAGCTTCTCTAGGAGAGCAGGGGCTGGATCTTCGAGCAAGGGAGTCGAACAGTTAATCCGTCCGGACTTCTCCCGCCAATCCTGTCAAAGGTGAGGGAGTTTAGATCCCGCATAGAGTCAAACTATGAAAAAACTTAACATCCTGTAAAAGATGGAAATATCTTATCTCGCCAGCAGGATGCTGCGAGCTGAATCCGCGGTCTTCGGAGGCGGATGTGGGAGCCTCGGCGCCTTTGGTTAGCCCCCTCTAGACATCTTCGTATGTCGTGTCGAAGAGCCTGCTCAGAGTTCGATGCTGCGCCGGGTTGAACTCCCACAAGTCGAAGTCCCGTTCTTGACACGGAAGGATCCGGCGGACGAGCATGGCCTGGATTACGTTGACAAGCTTGAGCTGCTTGTTCACCAGGGACTGGATGCATTTTTGCAGTTCGGTCAACTCTTCTTCGTCGCCCCACGACAAGCTCGTCTCCTTCCAGGACGTGAGCCGCGTAGGGGGTCTGGATCGGAATTCAGGGGCTGCGATCCACTTCGGATCGCGTGGCTCAGTGATGTAAAACCACCCTGACTGCCACCCCTTCAAGGTCTCCACAAAGGAGCCCTCGAGCCATAGGACGTTGGCAATTTTGCCCGCCATGGCACCTCCGCACTCCGCCTGGTTGCCGCGCACCACCTTTGGCTTGACGTTGAAGGTCTTGAGCCAGAGGCCGAAATGGGGGTGAATGCAGAGGAAAGCCTCGCACACGACGATAAATGCCGAGATATTGAGGATGAAGTTCGGGGCCAGATCGTGGAAATCTAGGCCATAGTAGAACATGAGCCCGCGGACAAATGGGTGGAGAGGAAAACCCAGTCCGCGGAGGAAGTGGGGAAGAAATACTACCCTCTCATGGGGCCTTGGGGTGGGGAGAAGCTGCCCCTCCTCAAGAAGCCGGTGCGCGATGTCTTTGGACAAGTATCCGGCCTTCCTTAACCTTTTGACATGGCCCTCCATGACGGACGAGACCATCCACTTGCCTCCCGCTCCGGACATTGTTGGAGAGGGTTGAGGTAGGAAGTGCGGGCTTGGGCGCTGGGGCTCGGGAGCGCAGAAGATGGATAGGCAAAGGAGGAAGAAGGCGTAGGTAAAAGGTGGATCCTTATCCCCTTATATGGGCGGATGCGACTATGCGTCCCCACCAGCCTAGTAAAACTCGTTTGCCTCCCAAGCACCGTGATAAGTGGCGCGGTTGGGTTACCCACGTCCGTATTAACGAGAATCCCGTAGACAAAGGGGACACGATCTCTGCTTTGACAAGACGTGCCAAGGAAACCGCCTCGCAAAACACGCTGAGGTGGAGAAGTGAAAACGATTCGAATAAAGGCTTGGCCGTAGTGTGATGTCACGCTGCAGAATACGTCAGCAAATTAGATTTGTGTTAATATTATTCTCTCTATGGCAATACGTGGAAGCTTACTTTGCAGAGCCGGACACTACTCTTGGTGTTTACAAACTTTTATGAAGAATTTGGAGGAGGAACCCACCTTGCAATGCCGAAGACAATCTGCGCGCCGGACTTGTCATCATTGAAGCCTGGTTTAGGGGCTACTGAGGGAGTCCTGGATTAGGGGGTGTCCGGATGGCCGGACTATACCTTCAGCCGAACTCCAGGACTATGAAGATACAAGATTGAAGACTCCGTCCCGTGTCCGGATGGGACTTTCCTTGGCGTGGAAGGCAAGCTTGGCGATGTGGATATTCAAGATCTCCTACCATTGTAACCGACTTTGTGTAACCCTAACCCTCTCCGGTGTCTATATAAACTAGAGGGTTTTAGTCCGTAGGACAACTTCATCATACAACAATCATACCATAGGCTAGCTTTTAGGGTTTAGCCTCCTTGATCTCATGGTAGATCTACTCTTGTACTACCCATATCATCAATATTAATCAAGCAGGACGTAGGGTTTTACCTCCATCAAGAGGGCCCGAACCTGGGTAAAATATTGTGTCCCTCGTCTCCTGTTACCATCCGGCCTAGACGCACAGTTCGGGACCCCCTACCCGAGATCCGCCGGTTTTGACACCGACAGAGGTCTTCACATATAAATATACTATCTTGGACATCTTTTATGACTGTGAGCACTCATTAAAATATGACATGCTAAAGAGTTGACGTTGGACAGGGAAGACAACATAATGGGTTATGTTTTCTTACATCTGAGATAAATTATATTGTCATGGATCATCCAACATGGCTAAGCTTGCCTTTCTCCCTCATGCTAGCCAAATTCATCGCACCAAGTAGAAATACTACTTGTGCTTCCAAATACCCTTAAACCAGTCTTGCCATGAGAGTCCACCATACCTACCTATGGATTGAGTAAGATCCTCCAAGTAAGTTGTCATCGGTGCAATCAATAAAAATTGCTCTCTAAACATGTAGGACTTATTAGTGTGGGAGAAAATAAGCTTTATACGACCGTGTAATATGGAAGAAATAATAGCGACAGACTGCATAATAAAGGTCCATATCACAAGTGGCAATATAAAGTGACGTTCTTTCGCATTAAGATTTCGTGCATCCAACCATTAAAGCGCATGACAACCTCTGCTTCCCTCTGCGAAGGGCCCATCTTTTACTTTTATCTCCTACCTTGCATAAGAGTCATGGTGATCTTCACCCTTCCTTTTTATATTTTATCTTTTGGCAAGCACAGTATGTTGGAAAGATCTTGGTATATATGGCTAATTGGATGTGAGTTTTCATGAACTATTATTGTTGACATTACCCTAGAGGTAAAACATTGGGAAGCAAAACTATAAGGCCCGATCTTTCTCTGTGTCTGATTAAAACTCCATACCCATAAGTATTGCGTGAGTGTCAGCAATTGTGAAAGACTATATGATAGTTGAGTATGTGGACTTGCTGAAAAGCTCTTATACATTGACTCTTTCCTATTTTATGACAAATTGCAATTGCTCCAATGACTGATATTATAGTTTGCTAGTTTTTAATGAAGTTTACGATTCATACTTGAAATTGTGATTGAATTATTACTCTAGCATAAGAAATCATATGACAAGAATTATATAAGTTGTTGTTCTAAGAATGATCATGATGCCCTCATGTCCGTATTTTATTTTTTATTGACACCTCTATCTCTAAACATGTGGACATATTTTTTGATTTTGGCTTTTCGCTTGAGGACAAGCGAGGTCTAAGCTTGGGGGAGTTGATACGTCCATTTTGCATCATGCTTTTATATCGATATTTATTGCATTATGGGCTGTTATTACACATTATGTCAAAATACTTATGCCTATTCTCTCTTATTTTACAAGGTTTACATGAAGAGGGAGAATGCCGGCAGCTAGGATTCTGGGCTGGAAAAGGAGCAAATATTAGAGATCTATTCTGCACAGCTCCAAAAGTCCTGAAACTTCACGGAAGACATTTTTAGAATATATAAAAAATACTCAGCGGAAGAGATTCACCAGGGGGGCACACCCTGCCCACGAGGGTGGGGGCGCACCCTACCCCCCTAGGCGCGCCCCCCTTCCTCGTGGGCCCCCTGGTGGCCCTCCGGTGGCCATCTTCTGCTATATGAAGTCTTTCGATGGGAAAAAAATAGGAAGCCATCTTCTCGGACGAAACTCCGCCGCCACGAGGCGGAACCTTGGCGGATCCAATCTAGGGCTTCGGCAGAGCTGTTCTGTTGGGGAAACTTCCCTCCCGGAGGGGGAAATCATCGCCATCATCATCACCAACGCTCCTCTCATCGGGAGAGGGCAATCTCCATCAACAACTTCATCAGCACCATCTCCTCTCAAAACCCTAGTTCATCTCTTGTATCCAATTCTTGTCTCCAAGTCCGGGATTGGTGCTAGTAGGTTGCTAGTAGTATTAATTACTCCTTGTAGTTGATGCTAGTTGGTTTAATTTGTGAAAGATCATATGTTCAGACCCTATATGCATATTAATACCCCTTTGATTATGAACATGTTTATGCTTTGTGAGTAGTTACATTTGTTCCTGAGGACATGGGAGAAGTCTTGCTATTAGTAGTCATGTGAATTTGGTATTCGTTCGATATTTTGATGAGATGTATGTTGTCATCCCTCTAGTGGTGTCATGTGAACGTCGACTACATGACACTTCACCATTATTTGGGCCTAGAGGAAGGCGTTGGGAAGTAATAAGTAGATGATGGGTTGCTAGAGTGACAGAAGCTTAAACCCTAGTTTATGCGTTGCTTCGTAAGGGGCTGATTTGGATCCATATGTTTCATGCTATGGTTAGGTTTACCTTAATAATTTTGTTGTAGTTGCGGATGCTTGCAATATAGGTTAATCATAAGTGAGATGCTTGTCCAAGTAAGGACAGTACCGAAGCACCAGTCCACCCACATACCAAATTATCAAGTACCGAACACGAATCATATGAGCATGATGAAAACTAGCTTGACGATATTCCCATGTGTCCTCGGGGGCGCTTTTCTCTATATAAGAGTTTGTCCAGGCTTGTCCTTTGCTACAAAAGGATTGGTCCACCTTACTGCACTTTATTTACTTTTGTTACTTGTTGCTCGTTACAAATCATCCTACACAAAACTATCTGTTACCACTTATTTCAGTACTTGTAGAGAATACCTTGCTGGAAACCGCTTATCATTTCCTTCTGCTCCTCATTGGGTTCGACACTCTTACTTATCGAAAGGACTACGATAGATCCCCTATACTTGTGGGTCATCAGTTAGCGCTTGAAGGTATATCTTTAGATCTTGCAACCGAATATTTTAGTTTATTGTTTTATCACTAGTTTAGTCTATAAAAGAAAACTACAAAAAATGGAATTAGGGTTGCCTCATATGCTTCACCTTTTTAATGTCTTTTGTGAGCATAAGGATTCTGATAATTGTGCTCAAGTGCTAGAAGAAGAAATCTATAAAATGTTTGGCACTAAATCTTTGTATGATGAGCATGATTGCAATGTTGTTAGTATGAATTCCTTGAATACCCATGATGCTAATGATATGCAAAGCCACAAGCTTGGGGATGCTATGTTTGATGAAGATGATATTTTTTGTCCCCCAAGTTTTGATGAGCAAATTTATTACGATGATAGCATGCCTTCTATTTATGATGATTATAATCATGAAAGTGGATTTGGAGAGGTCATGACTTTATTTAGTGATGAATCCACTATTTTGGAAGAGGTTCCAATTAATTATGAGACCAAAGTTGCTATCTATGATGATTATTATGATGACATGTATGCTATAAAGAACAATGATAACCATGAAACTTGTCATCTTGATTCAATTGGATTATGCCTCACATGATAGTTATTTTGTTGAGTTTGCTCCCACTATTATGAATGAGAAGAATCTTGTTTATGCGAAGAGTAGTAAATTTTCTATGCTTGTAGATCATGAAAAGAATGCTTTATGTGATGGTTATATTGTTGAATTCATTCATGATGCTACTGAAAATTATTATGAGGGAGGAACATATGCTTGTAGGAATTGCAATAATATCAAGTTTCCTCTCTATGTGCTTAAAGTTTTGATGTTATGCTTGTTTTACCTTCCTATGCTAGTTGATTATTGTTCCCATAAGCTGTTTGCTCGCAAAATCCCTATGCATAGGAATTGGATTAGGCTTAAATGTGCTAGTTATATTCTTCAAGATGCTCTCTTTATGTTTTAATTCTTATCTTTTATGTGAGCATCATTGAAATCATCATGCCTAGCTAGGGGCGTTAAACGATAGCACTTGTTGGGAGACAACCCAATTTTATTTTTGTTCCTTGATTTTTGCTCCTGTTTAGTAATAAATAATTCATCTAGACTCTGTTTATATGTGGTTTTATGTTTTAATTAGTGTTTGTTCCAAGTAGAACCTTTGGGAAGACTTGGGGAAAGTCTTTGCGATCTTGCTGTAAAAAACAGAAACTTTAGTGCACACGAGATTTGCTGCCATTTTTTCCTGGAGAGAGAGATTAGGTTGATTCTTTTTGAAGATGATTAATAGACAAATTACTCACGTCCACCAATTTATTTCAGAATTGTTTGAGTTCCATAAGAATATGTTTGATACAGATTACTACAGACTGTTCTATTTTTGACAGATTCTGTTTTCTATGTGTTATTTGCTTATTTTGATGAATCTATGAGTAGTATCGGAGGGTATGAACCATAGAGAAGTTGGAATACAGTAGATATTACACCAATATGAATTTATAATGAGTTCACAACAGTACCTAAGTGGTGATTTATTTTCTTATACTAACGGAGCTTACAAGTTTTCTGTTAAGTTTTGTGTTGTGAAGTTTTCAAGTTTTGGGTAAAGATTCGATGGACTATGGAATAAGGAGTGGAAAGAGCCTAAGATTGGGGATGCCCAAGGCACCGCAAGGTAATATTCAAGGACAACCAAGAACCTAAGCTTGGGGATGCCCCGGATGGCATCCCCTCTTTCGTCTTCGTTCATCGGTAACTTTACTTGGAGCTATATTTTTATTCACCACATGATATGTGTTTTGCTTGGAGCGTCATTTTATTTTCTTTTGTTCTTATTGCTGTTTGAATAAAATACAAAGATCTTAAATTATTAAATATTAGAGAGTCTTCACATAGTTTCATAATTATTCAACTACTCATTGATCTTCACTTATATCTTTTGGAGTAGTTTATCGTTTGCTCTAATGCTTCACTTATATCTTTTAGAGCACGGCGGTGGTTTTATTTTATAAAAATTATTGATCTCTCATGCTTCACTTATATTATTTTGAGAGTCTTAAACAGCATGGTAATTTTCTTTGGTGATGAATTTAGTCCTAATATGATGGGCATCCAAGAGGGATATAATAAAAACTTTCATATAAAGTGCATTGAATACTATGAGAAGTTTGATGCTTGATGATTGTTTTGAGACATGAGGATGGTGATATTAGAGTCATGCGAGTCAAGTAGTTGTTAATTTTAGAAATACTTGTGTTGAGGTTTGCAAGTCCCGTAGCATGCACGTATGGTAACCGTTGTGTGACAAATTCGAAGCATGAGGTGTTTCTTTGATTGTCTTCCTTATGAGTGGCGGTCGGGGACGAGCGATGGTCTTTTCCTACCAATCTATCCTCCTAGGAGCATGCACGTAATGCTTGGTTTTTGATGACTTGTAGATTTTTGCAATAAGTATGTGAGTTCTTTATACTAATGTTGAGTCCATGAATTATATGCACTCTCACCTTTCCATCATTGTTAGCCTCTTCTGTACCGTGCATTGCCCTTTCTCACCTCAAGAGTTGGTGCAAACTTTGCCGGTGCATCCAAACCCCGTGATATGATACACTCTATCACACATAAGCCTCCTTATATCTTCCTCAAAACAGCCACCATACCTACCTATTATAGCATTTCCATAGCCATTCCGAGATATATTTCCATGCAACTTTCCACCGTTCCGTTTATTATGACACGCTTCATCATTGTCATATTGCCTTGCATGATCATGTAGTTGACATCGTATTTGTGGCAAAGCCACCATGCATAATTTCATACATGTCACTCTTGTTTCATTGCCCATCCGGGTACACCGCCGGAGGCACTCATATAGTCATATTTTGTTCTAGTATCGAGTTGTAATCATTGAGTTGTAAATAAATAGAAGTGTGATGATCATCATTAATAGAGCATTGTCCCAAAAAAAGAGAAAGGCCAAAAAAAGAGAAATGCCAAATAAAAAAGGAAGGCCAAATAATAAAAAGGAAGGCCCAAAAAAAAGAAGGGACAATGCTACTATCCTTTTTCCACACTTGTGCTTCAAATTAGCACCATGGTCTTCATGATAGAGAGTCTCTTATTCTGTCACTTTCATATACTAGTGGGAATTTTCATTATAGAACTTGGCTTGTATATTCCAACGATGGGCTTCCTCAAATGCCCTAGGTTTTCGTGATCAAGCAAGTTGGATGCACACCCACTTAGTTTCCTTTGTTGAGATTCCATACATGTATAGCTCTAGTACATCTGTTGAATGGAAATCCCTACTCCTCGCATTGACATCAATTGATGGGCATCTCCATAGCCCATTGATTAGCCGCGTTGATGTAAGACTTTCTCCCTTTTTGTCTTATCCACACAACCCCCATCATCATATTCTATTCCACCCATAGTGCTATGTCCATGGCTCACGCTCATGTATTGCGTGAAAGTTGAAAAAGTTTGAGAATACTAAAGCATGAAACAATTGCTTGGCTTGTCATCGGGGTTGTGCATGATGGGAGCATTTTGTGTGACGAAAATGAAGCATGGCCAAACTATATGATTTTGTAGGGATGAGCTTTCTTTGGCCATGTTATTTTGAGAAGACATAATTGCTTGGTTAGTCTGCTTGAAGTATTATTGTTTTTATGTCATTATTAAACTTTTGTCTTGAATCTTATGGATCTGAATATTCCTGTCACAATAAATAAAATTACATTGATAATTGTGTTAGGTAGCATTCCACATCAAAAATTCTGTTTTTATCATTTACCTACTTGGGGACGAGCAGGAATTAAGCTTGGGGATGCTTGATACGTCTCCAACGTATCTATAATTTTTTATTGTTCCATGCTATTATATTATCAACCTTGGATGTTTTATATGCATTTATATGCTATTTTATATTATTTTTGGGACTAACCTATTAACCTAGAGCCTAGTGCCAGTTTCTATTTTTTCCTTGTTTTTGAGTTTTGCAGAAAAGGAAAACCAAACGGAGTCCAATTGACCTGAAATTTCACGGAGATCATTTCTGGACCAGAAGAAGCCCACGGAGTAACGGAGATGGGCCAGAAGAGTCCCGAGGCCACCACTAGGGTGGGGGCGCGCCCTACCCCCTGGGCGCGGCCCCCTACCTCGTGGCCGCCTCGGGGACCCCTCTGACTTGTTCCCGACTCCAACACCTCTTATATAACCCCCAAACTTCCAGAAAGAAACTGAGATCGGGAGTTCCGCCACCGCAAGCCTCTGTAGCCACCGAAAACCAATCTAGACCCGTTTCGGCACCCTTCCGGAGGGGGGAATCCCTCTCCGGTGGCCATCTTCATCATCCCGGCGCTCTCCATGACGAGGAGGGAGTAGTTCACCCTCGAGGCTGAGGGTGTGTACCAGTAGCTATGTGTTTGATCTCTCTCTCTCTCTCTCTTGTTCTTGATTTGGCACGATCTTGATGTATCGCGAGCTTTGCTATTATAGTTGGGTCTTATGATGTTTCTCCCCCTCTACCCTCTTGTGATGAATTGAATTTTCCCTTTGAAGTTATCCTATCGGATTGAGTCTTTAAGGATTTGAGAACACTTGATGTATGTCTTGCATGTGCTTATCTGTGGTGATAATGGGATATCACGTGATCCACTTGATGTATGTTTTGGTGATCAACTTGTGAGTTCTGTGACCTCGTGAACTTATGCATAGGGGTTGACACACGTTTTCGTCTTGACTCTCTGGTAGAAACTTTGGGGCACTCTTTGAAGTTCTTTGTGTTGGTTGAATAGATGAATCTGAGATTGTGTGATGCATATTGTATAATCATACCCACAGATAGTTGAGGTGACATTGGAGTATCTAGGTGACATTAGGGTTTTGGTTGATTTGTGTCTTAAGGTGTTATTCTAGTACGAACTCTATGATAGATTGAACGAAAAGAATTGTTTCGTGTTATTTTACTACGGACTCTTGAATAGATTGATCAGAAAGAATAACTTTGAGATGGTTTCGTACCCTACCATAATCTCTTCGTTTGTTCTCCGCTATTAGTGACTTTGGAGTGACTCTTTGTTGCATGTTGAGGGATAGTTATACGATCCAATTATGTTATTATTCTTGAGAGAACTTGCACTAGTAAAAGTATGAACCCTAGGCCTTGTTTCCTAGCATTGCAATACCGTTTGTGCTCACTTTTATCATTAGTTACCTTACTGTTTTTATATTTTCATATTACAAAAACCTATATCTACCATCCATATTGCACTTGTATCACCATCTCTTCGCTGAACTAGTGCACCTATACAATTTACCATTGTATTGGGTGTGTTGGGGACACAAGAGACTCTTTGCTATTTGGTTGCAGGGTTGCTTGAGAGAGACCATCTTCATCCTACGCCTCCTACGGATTGATAAACCTTAGGTCATCCACTTGAGGGAAATTTGCTACTGTCCTACAAACCTCTGCACTTGGAGGTCCAACAACGTCTACAAGAAGAAGGTTATGTAGTTGACATCACCCCACTCCCACTCGACCGCCATTATTCACTCAGAGAACCAGGTTTCACTCGAAGAACAAAAGACCTAGAGTCACTCCAAGATGGCAACAGTCAGGCGATCAATCTATCGATATAAAGATCATTAAATACGAGTGTTTCCAGTAATGTTCTCACCTTTTACTCTCTCATTGAACCCTTGCATAACTGAGGGCGACGAGGGGCCTACGGACTCTATATAAGCCGCCTCTCTCCTCTTGCACAAGGGTTCGCACCCCCTGTAACTCAACACTCCATACAATAAAGCTCCTGCAGCACCATGACGTAGGTCTATTACCTCCTTCGAGAAGGGTCTGAACTCGTAAATCCAAGTGTAAAACTTCGCCGTAGCTAGGCTCTGCCCTCTCCTACGTACCACTAATCTCTACTGTCAGATCTGTTCCCACGACACCATCTATATTCGTTGAGACGACACTGTATGAACTATGGTTTGGCAAGAAACCTAAGTTGTCGTTTCTTAAAATATGAGGATGCGATGCTTATGTCAAGAGGCTTCAGCCTGATAAGCTCGAACCCAAATCGGAGAAGTGCGTCTTCATAGGTACCCTAAGGAAACTATTGGGTACTCCTTCTACCACAGATCCGAAGGCAAGATCTTTGTTGCCAAGAATGGATCCTTTCTAGAGAGGCGAGGAACGTCGGCGGCTGCTGCGCACGGGGAGAAAGAGGCAGAGCTCGGCGGTTGTGGGCGGTGTGTGGTCACAGGCGAGGGGAAGGCGTTGCTATATAGCGGCCGGGGGGTGGGCGTTGTGTGTACACGGGGCGGGAGAGGGGGCGTCGCCGCGCCGCCCGTGAGGAATCAATGGAAGGCTGACCGGCGGCAGCCTTCGCATTGATTCCCCGCAGGAAACCGAGGCGATGGGACGACAAGGCTCGGCGGGGCCGCCGTTTTTTCATGCCAAAAACACTTGCCCTAGCGCCCCCGGGCGCCCACCAGCGCGCCGGGTTCGGTCTGGGTCCGCCGATGCCAATTTCGGCCCAGACTGACGAAAAACAGGCTCCTGAGACGCGATTGGGCCGATTTTTGGGCG